>NW_020664540.1:14145576-14147052 GCF_002925995.2 Terrapene triunguis | reverse complement strand
CACACACACACACACACACACACACACACACACACACACACACACACCCTGGCATTCAAGAGAAGAGAATGAGGGACCTGAATATTCGCTGGAACTACAAGAAATGTGCAATCTGGGGCTTTTACCCTGAAGAGAGACCTCCTAGCATATCATAGGAAACGCCATGTGAAAAAATTGGGACTGGAATGTGTTGCTAGAACTGCTGTTACCAACCCCAGCACTGTAGAGAGGAATAAATGCAGTGTGCGCCTTCCACTTTTCATGTGGTTTGTGTTTGACTGAATTCTAACATGGAATTCTTGCCTCAGCTCGCACAGGAAAGCAGCCAGAGATCGATAGCGGCTCACCAAGAACCAAAACCGTACCACATTCTGCATTCGTTATTTCGTATGGGAGAGAGTTGGCTCATTGGCTCAAAGGGATGTGGTTTAAATTGGGCTTAATGAGCTTTTTGTGCAATTGGTGCCAATGGTCCACTTCAAACAAGGAGAGAATGATCAGTTCACACTACAATGATCCCATCATGAGGCGTTTCCACGGTTTGGAAATCCAGGAACAAACTTCTACGGTATTGCTCACCAGCCAGTCAGACCATGAGACTCACCATCTGTCCATAGATTAGTCCTCAGTCTCCAGACATGTTATGTGTGAAACAAATTTTGCTGGCCCCAGTCACAGTCCCTAGGGAGCAATACAACCCAGCTGGCAATCTCTGGTCAGGACAGCAGAGGACCGAACAAGGGCAGAGAGAGAACAGGGCTGCAGTCAGGAAAAGAGTTACCTATCTCATAGAACTGGAAGGGACCCTGAAAGGTCATCAAGTCCAGCCCCCTGCCTTCACTAGCAGGACCAAGTACTGATTTTTGCCCCACATCCCTAAGTGGCCCCCTCAAGGATTGAACTCACAACCCTGGGTTTAGCAGGCCAATGCTCAAACCACTGAGCTATCCCTCCCGTGTGGGGACTGTGGTTTCCCCAGGTCTTTCTCCATTACCCACCTGCCTTTCACGCTGATCTGATGTTCAGACATAAACGACCCTCCCAAGACTGTCAGCGTCCTCGCTGGGGTGGGGGGAAACCGTGTTACATAAACAGGGGCTGTGCTTCTGTCCAACAGAGATAGGAGCAAGAGAGACACCTGAATTTGCCACTGTGAGCCAGGAAATGCCCCTGTGAAGTCTTTTTGAGCATCCTCCGGCTCCAGGAAGACACATTATTATTAACGTGAAGCTAGATTCTGCTCTCATTTATACCTGGAGTCTCTATCTCTAGACTCTATATATCTATATCTCTAGTCGTAGAATCATGGAGATGTAGGGCTGGAAGGGATCTCAAGAGGGGGGCCAGGCCGATGTGTTGAGACAGAGTTAAATATACCCAGATCCGGGGTTCTCAAGACAAATTTTTTGGTGGTCTCAGAGTGCGGCCATCCATTCTTGCTGGTGGCCATTCTCACACTTTTTCCTAAGATACTTA
>NW_020664540.1:14102198-14145566 GCF_002925995.2 Terrapene triunguis | reverse complement strand
ACTTAATTTGCTTTAGGAAAAACAAATAAATATGCACATAGACACGTCCGAATCATTGTAATTTCTATATGGCTAGCTAGTAAGTCTGCTGTGAAAAGTGATATTAACAAACATACAAGGATCACTTTTCACAGCAGACTTACTCAGCCCTGGCAAGCCTGGGGACAAATTCAACCCTGGATAAGGGTCGGGGAAGGCAGCGAGGGTTGGGGACGACAGGGTGGGTGGGTGGCCGGCCGGGGGAGGCTGGAGCATGAAGCCCTGTGGCCAGATCCCAAAGCCCCACGGCTGGGGAACGGGGCTCAGGGACAGAGCCCAAAGTTCTGCGGCTGGAGCCCAGGGCCTGCTGCCATGCAGCCGGAGCCCAGGGCCTGCTGCCATGCAGCCGGAGCCCAGGGCTGGAACCTGAACCCCCGCGGCCAGAGCCTGCCGCCTCCCCAGGGCTGAAGCCCAAAGCCTGAGCTCCACCACCTCTGGGACAGTGGGGAACTCACTGGCTGCCTGCTCCTCCAGTGTTGTGTCCCAGGTGTCTCCGGAGGGGGGCAGGGCCCAACCCCTGCTGACAGCCCCAGCAACAGCAATCAACACCAAGGCAGTGCAGCCAGGAAAAACAGGGAGGAGCCTCTACTTTGCCATTCCCCCCTCCCCCCACCATCAAAGCCCAGGAGATTGTGGCCGTAAGAAAAGCCCCTTGGTGGCTGCATGTGGCCACATTTGAGAAACGCTGACCTAGACCATCCCTGACAGGCGGTTGTCCAACCTGATCTTAAAATCCTCCAAGGATGGGGATTCCACAACCTCCCTAGGTAGCCTGTTCCTGTGCTTAACGAACCTTAGCGTTAGAAAGCCTTTCCGAACATCTAACCTCAATCTTCCTTGCTGCAGATTAAGCCACTTCTTGTCCTGCTGGATGGAAATGGAGAACAACCGATCACTGATGTCCTCTTTATAACAACCTTGGACATATTTGAGGACTGATATCATTTCCCCCCTCAGCCTTCTGTTCTCCAGATAAACATGCCCAGTTCTTTCAACCTTTCCTCGGAGGTCAGGTTCTGTAAACCTCCACTCCTTTCTGCTGCTCTCCGCTGGACTCGCTCCAATTTGTTTGCGTCTTTCTTCAAGCGTGTTGTCCAAAACTGGACATGGAACTCCAGCGGTGGCCTCAGCAGCGCTGAGTAGAGGGCAACCATTAACTCCTGTGTCGTCCACACGACGCTATTGACGTCAGAGGAGCTACTCCAAATATACACCAGGATCAGGTGAGAGCAGAACCCATTCCAAAACCCGGAGATTGTCAGTTCACGATCACTTAGGCTATGTCTATGTAAACCACCCACCTCCTGGGCGTGGTGTTCTGTCCCATCTAGTGGCACCGAGACCACGTAGCGAGAGATTAATGAGTCTGCTCTACAGCCTTTGATAAGAGCCACGTGGCTTTTAGCTCACCCAGTAGAGGCTCATGCACTAAGCTTCAGAGGTCCCAGGTTCGATCCCGCCCGCGGATGACCGGGGTCTGTCGGCGTTACATCTACACTAGCAGTGCTTTACCAGCTAACTATACTCCCAGTGTGGACGCAGCTATACTAGCAAAGCCGCAGTTTGTATGAGTATTGTAAAACCCCTATACTGGTAAAAGTTCAAGTTTTGCGGCTATATTTACATTGTGCTGGCACAGCTCTGTCGGTCGGGGATCACACCTCTTTGCACCCCTGACTGACACAGCTACGCCTGCAGAAGGCTGTAGTGTAGACATGGCTGTAGCCCTTGTCTACACATAGGTTTTGTACCGTTATCGATGTGACTTTTTTCCCCCAATATAGTTCTACTGGTACAACCCCACATGTGGACATAATTATATCAGTATAAAGGTGCCTTATACCAGTGTAGCTTATTCCTCTTCCCAGTCACTGTATGATATCCCAGAATAAACACATTTATACTGGCATAACTGTCCCAACACCAGTGGCTTGGTACAATGTGTGTGTGGACAAGGCCCAATGCACTGGAAAGGAAGCTGCTAATTCCTCAGAAGGTGAATCAATATACCACACGTCTCCTTGGAGCAGATGTACCTTGTAACCAACACCAGGCCAGATCGCTGGCCCATGTAAATGGCGTCGCTCCAGTGAAGCCAGTAGACCTGTGCCAATTTACACCACCATTGTCTAAAAACTAGTTATACGCAGGAATTTTTAGACTGACCAAGGAGCGGTTCCAGTTAGCGAAGCTCATAGGGCATCCCAAAATTAAAATAGGTCTCCAGTCCATTGTCCTTGGGTGAAATTCACCCTGGGCAGCCACCCAGCACATCCACCTCCCTATCTACGTCTACGAGACCCTCGTCACCTGAGTATCTGAGGACTTCAACACTATTTGATTTCATCCTCAGTCCCCATCTGAGGTAGGGCAGTGCTATTAGTCCCGTGGGAAACTGACGCACGGGGTGGCTTAAAGGACTTGCCCGAGGTCATACAGGAATTCTGTGACCCAGCCAGGAACTGAGCCCAGTGCCCTATCCCCATTCTTCCTCCTCAAAATAAGTGCTGAGCAGGTCTCAGGCTGGCCCTCTGCACAGGGCTGAATTCACCACTCGAGGGGCGATCAGCCACATAACAAGCACTGCATTGTTTCACTTGCATGGCCCAGGATGAGACATTCATCTGCTTCGACGCTGCCCTAAACAAATTCCACTTCCCTCCCTTCCTCCCAGTGAGTTATTCCCCTGCAATGGGGCTCTTCCAACATTTTTCTCTACTTTATCTTCCTGGCTCTTAACCCCAGCTCTTCTTATCCTGAGCACACAAGAAACTCCTCCACATCATCGGATTTTTCCTTCACAACCAGGGGACTTTTCTCCTTCCTGATCCTTCTGCCTTCACATAATCTCCCAAACTCTCTCTCCCAACTGAGCACCGAGGTCTGGCTTCACATCAACACCCTTGGTCAGAAGAACATTGGGAGAAGAGAGAGAAAACACATCACTGGCCACATTCTGGACTCCGTTAGGTTGCTAGCTCAGTGGACCCTCTAGTACAATATCATCAGGACCTGTATAAAACTGCTGCCTCTATTACCCAAGTGCGCTGCTACCAGGTGGGCATTTCGAGAGGTCCTGAAAATTTGGGGTGAAATCCTGGCACCGGTGAAACCAACGGGAGCTTTGTCATTGACTTCAGCAAAGCCAGGATGTCACCCTTAATCAGGTGCAGGTTTCCTCTGAATGTTCTGCAGCGCGTTCATGATCAGCGGGCATTCACAGCTAGCCCCTCGCAGAGTAACTAGTCCTAACTCATCCTGAGTGAGCTACCTTGCAGGACAACCAACCCACACCCCTGATATGCTGAACTCCTTTGGACTTGCCTTTGAACCTGGCTTCTAGGGGGGAGGGATAGCTCAGTGGTTTAAGCATCGGCCTGTTAAACCCAGGGTTGTGAGTTCAATCCTTAAGGGGGCCATTTAGGGATCTGGGGCAAAAATCTGTCTGGGGATTGGTCTGGCTTTGAGCAGGGGGTTGGACTAGATGACCTCCTGAGGTCCCTTCCAACCCTGATATTCTATGAACCTTTGTACTGTACTCTGAATAAACCCCAAACACAATTCTCCTGTATCTCACACCAGCCCTCTCATGGCTATAACCCCATTGACTGCTTTGGAGTTACTCCTTCTTTGCACCAGTGGGAGAGAAGAATCCCTCCCCCAGTCTCTACTAAAACATATTTTTTCTGAGTTTTGGGCTCACTGATTTAATGAGGCTGAATCTCTGTGTCCATCAATTCCCCAGCTGGAAAGTGCATAATAATACTTCCTTTCTCACTGTCTTTGTCTTTTCATACAGGCAGGGACTGTCTCCTGCTATGTGTATGTACCAGGGTTAGTATAACACCAACAGATCCCGGCTGTCGGTGGGTGGGATCGAACCTAGGATCTCTGGAGCTAAACACATGAGCCTCTAGTGCAGGGGTGGGCAAACTTTTTGGCCTGAGGGCCACATCGGGTTTCCAAAATTGAATGGAGGGCCGGTTAGGGGAGGCTGTGCCTCCCCAAACAGCCAAGTGTGGCCCGGCCCCCAACCCCTATCCGACCCCCCCTGCTTCTCACCCCCTGACAGCCCCCCCAGGACTCCTGCCCCATCCAACCCCCCCTGTTCTCTGACAGCCCCCCCCCAGAACTCCTGCCCCATCCACCACCCCCTTCTCCCTGTCCCCGGACCACCCCCGGACCCTTGCCACCCCATGCAACCCCTGCTCTCCTTCCCGACTGCTCCCCAGGGACCCCTACCCCCATTCAACCACCCCTGTTCCCCGCCCTCTGACCACCCCGCCCCCTATCCACACCCCTGCCCCCTGATCACCACCCCCAACTCCCCTGCACTCTTACCGCGCTGCCTGGAGCACCGCCCAGAGCATTGCCCTGGCTGTGGAGCGAGCTGAGGCTGCGGGGGAGGGGAAACAGCAGGGGAGGGGCCAGGGGCGAGCCTCCCAGGAGCTCAAGGGCCAGGCAGGAGGGTCCCACGGGCCGTAGTTTGCCCACCTCTGCGCTACTGCATGGGCTAAAAGCCACATGGCTCTTAGCCAAAGTTGTAGCAGACTCATTAATCTCTAGGTGGTCTAGGTACCACTAGAGGGGACTGTGTCCCACCAAGCAGGCCTGGGTTATGTACTTCCCCTAGCCGAGGAAGAACACCCCAAGCTTCAGAGACTTCCCAGTTGATATCCCAGACGAGGCCCCACTTGTAACACTGCCGGCAGGTGGGATCGAACCTGCAACCTCTGAAACTTAGTGCATGAGCCTCTACTGCATGAGCTAAAAGTCACCTGGCTCTTTGGTGGCTGTAGCAAACTCATTAACTCCAAGTGGTCTAGGTGCCAGGGACAGAGCACCACACCCAGCCGGCATGGGTTACACTAGCACAAAGGGGCCCTGCTCTCAAAACGGGTCCTTTAAGGGCTGCTGCAATATAAGTACGTAATGAGAATGACCTACTAGTGTTTTATTGGGGGGAAGGAAGGAATTTAAATGATGTGTAAAAGCCTTTCCAGAGAAATGATGGAAAAAGAAATCCTATTAATGATCCAATTCTAAGTGTGACGATGAGGGTAAAGTCACGGAAAGAGGCTCTCCCAAGCCCGTTAGCCTTTGGCTTGACTGACGCTCGGCAGCATGGACTTCTCTCATTACAGTAATTTCAACAGCCAGAAAAGGGCCCCAGCTCTATTTGCAGAGTTTCCTAGCATTTCCACAAGGCGGTCATCCTCCGTCCTATATAAAGGGAGTTTGTTGTGAAGGACACACCCCCACACTCACAACCACAGGCATTTAGGACTATGCCCCAGTGACAGCAGTTCAGCAACACAAACAAAGCTACACAGAAAAAGATCTCAAAAGGGGGGAAAAAACACTCTACAAAGCCAGGCAATGCAAAGCCTGGTGCAACTTCACTGCAGTCAACAGAGTTTACTCTGGGGCTTGAGTCTGCTCACTAAGTCCTCACTGAACAAACTGAGGATAATCAGACAGGATCGCTCCTAAAGTTTGCCAGAAGGTTTAGGGAAAAATGGGACAGATTAGAGGGATGGATGGAGTGTAAAGGACAGAGGTCAAAGAGCAAGAAAGGTCAGCTCAGAGCTTGTTACTAGGCTGATCTCAGTGGCGTTTGGCCGTTTAACACTTGTTAAAAGAGCCACAGAGGGCAAATTCCACCTCAGTGCAGCTTCCCAGAGCTCCAGCTAAGGGTAAGTCAGATTTCAACTCGCTTCACTGTGCAGGCTGCCAGAGCCCAGACCGCTCACAAACACCGTTCCTGTTTTCAGTTACTTGATCAAGATCGTGCCAGTGCATAAGAACACTGGGGAGAAATGTCTGTGAAATGCTGTCCCTAAACAAACTAAGTAGCAGCATCGTTAGCAACGGTATATTGATCCAGCATTGCCACATCTTGCGGTTTTATCGCAGGTCTCATTTGGTGTTTATTTTAAAGCCCCTGCTCTTGGAATCATGTGATTATGTGAGAATCTTAACTTGCATTTAAAAAAAATGTAAGGTTCTAACTCTCATGCATGCAGAGAAAAGCTTGAAAATGTGACCATAAAGGTTCAAAACCTAGGAGGCAAATAGAACCCCCTTTAAAAAAAAAAAAAAAAGCCTCATGATTTTTAAGCCACTCATGAATTTTTTGAGTGGGAGCGGCAGATTTTTGAACACTTGAGTTCAACAAAATTGTTGCTCCTGGAGTGAGCTATGCTTGGCATGTCACAAGTAGCGGATATTTTAATTAGGGATTGTATGATTGTTTTCCCTGAGGCATACAGCAACTTCCTCCTTCAAAAAGAACACATTTTTCTTCATTCCCATTTGGTACCAGGTTAGGAAGTCCTGAAATACTGTCACTCCATTTCTATTGCACTCTTTCCCAAAGCAGCCATAAAAACCCTCAGCACAAACCCCATCGGTGACCCACACTTCCTATGTCAGACCAACATCCTGCAACGGAGATGCACTGGCATGGCACCAAAACCCACAACTGGGCCAGGCGGCTCCAGCAACAGCAGGCCTGCTAAACAGCGGACTTTTAAAGAAGATGCGTTGAGTGGAGGACTGCACTCCTGATCCCCGCTTAGCACAGCGTGGGATTTTTCTTCCAGTCAGTCAACCTGCAGGAGACCCACTGGGTCCATAGAGGAAGGCGGTGGATGAGTCAGAGATGCATTGCCAATGGGAAAGAGGCACTTCGACAGCTTGAAAAGCAACTGGACATTCAGCCAGACTGTGCCTCTGTTCATCACCAGCATGGAGAGGCAGCAGATACAGCTGATAAACAACCTAATAAGAGCCCATGGGAAGAAAGAGAGAGAGTCTATTTGTAAGGTTCTTGGGGTCTTGAAGCAAAGAGGCCAGGGGGCCAGTGCTTTGGAGATCTGTCAGTCCTAAAACAGGCTGTTCCACATCTGATGCTTGAGCTGAAGGAGGAGCTGCAGAAAGGCATTCATGGGGAAGCAGCACTAGTCTATATGCTGTATGGATGAGGAGAGTAAAGGTCAAAGGAGACCTTGTTTTCTGAAGACACCCTTGACTGTTGCAACCTCTTAATACGACAATACAAGTAAGTGCAGAATAGTGACATTATCTCACCACACGGCAATGCTGGGCCACATTACCTCCACCTCAGGACCAGGCTCTTCTATTTGCCTTCTCATCATCCAAAAACAAGAGGATGGCCAATGAAATTGAAAGGCAGCAAATTTATAACTTGATTAAAGGAAATATTTTTCATATACAACGAGTGGTTGGTTAGCCTGCGGAACTCATTGCCACAAGGTACCAGCGAGACCCCGGGTTTAGCAGGATTCAAAAAAGGATAGGGCACTTGTATAGATAACTGGATAGTGAGAACATTCAGCGTTACATTACAGTAGAACCTCAAAGATACGAACACCAGAGTTCCAGACTTATTGGTCAACCAGATGCCCTCTGGAACTGGAAGTAATCAGGCAGCCGCAGAGACAGACAGACAGAGACAAAAAGCAAATACTTTATTGCCTCTGGGCTTTAGCTTGCTCCAGACGGGGTCAGAGCTTTTGACCCTCGGGAGCACTGGGCTCAGGATTTTAGACCTGGGGGAGCACTGGGGCTCGGGGCTTTAGCTACGAGGGGAGCACCGGTTTCAGCCCCCGGTGCTCCCCCTGTAGCCAATGCCCAGACACCCCTCCCCCCGCTCAAACCAGGAGCAGAGCTGTGGGGAGTCCTGAGCCCCAGTGCCCCGCCCCCCAGGGCAGAAGCCAGGAATGGAGCTGCAGGGTTGAAGTCCCGAGCCCCAGCGCTCCTTCCAGATCTAAACTCCAGAGCTCTGGTGCTCCCAAGGGTCAGAAGCCCTGACCCCACCCCCAGCCCTAACACACACACACCCTTGGCTACAGCCCCAACCCTCCTTCCCCCTCCCCCCCTCCCAGTGGATTAAGTGCATAACGACTTGTTCGGAGTTAAGGACATTTCAGAGTTGCGGACAACATCCATTCCTGAGGTGTTCGTAACTCTGAGATTCTTACTGTAATATAATTTTTTTTTAAAGTTGAGGGGGGATAGATGCAGTGTAGATGTAGCCATGATATAAATATCATATGTATCTATAAATATTATAAATAATCATAGAAAAATTCATGCTTCAGGGTACAAACCAGCTCCTAATTGATAGGGCCGGGAAGAAAACTCCCTACTGCAATTTATTCAATAATTGCCCATCTCTGAAGCATCTGGTACTAGTCACTGTCAGAGACAGGGATGCTGGATTAGATGGACCACTAGGCTGACCTGGGATGGCAACTCCTATGTTCCTATCATGTTGCAACATGATGTTAGCATGTCATCAGCAAGCTGCACGCAGGCAGCTCAGAACAGAAAATCAAGGTATTTTTCAAGAAGTTTTTCTCTGCAACCCAAACGAATTACAGATTTAAAAAAAAAAAAAAAAAAAAAACTACAACCAGGCTTTCAGGGCACATGAGAGATCTGCAAAATAGCGCTGTAAAAAGTCAAGCAGGGGGGCACTGACAACACTAGGAGCTCCCTAACCCCTCAGTAAGGAATCAGACCAGTGAAACAGCGTTCATCACGACAGCAATTTCCGCCTTCATGGGCCAGAGCCATGAAATGACTTGGGAATCCAAGGGCTGTGAATCTGGAAGCGTTTCAGTCTATTCATGAGTGTTATCAGTTCGTGTCACTGAAAAGCATGCATCACCGCCGGAAGTTCTTGAGACCAGATCTAATTGGTGCCTCCTTTTCCATACACAATATCTACCCACAGTGGAAATTCTGAAAGCAATTCCCCAGAGACATGTGTTAATGAGTAACTTGGAAAACAAACCCCAGAAAAGGAGACTAGGATCCCAAATCATTAACAAAATGTTTGGAGTGCTTAAAAAAAAATAAAATCACAAACCCTGGGCCAAACACCTACTTGAGATACTCACAAGTATCAGTCCCTCTGAGCCAGATTCTGATCTCAGTTACACCAGTGTAAATCCAGAGCCACTGCACTGAAGCTACATTTGCAGCTGAACCTTTCAGCAAAGACCAATGGGAGATTTCTGCACCACCTCTAAGCATTCAAAGCACCTGGTTGGTTTTCTCTTTGTCTATACTTAAGCCCCTTTGTTTTCAGTTTAAACCGATTTTTACTGAAAAAATCCCGGGTTTTACAAAAAGTATTATTCGTTTTTTTTCTGATTTTCACCCTACTTTTGTACCATTAAATATATAACAAAATAAATCGTTTTATTAGGAAAATACATCTATGTCATGCAATGGATTGTAGTACGATAATACGTTCGTCTGTGTGTATATGCAAAGCTGTCTGTTGAAGTAAGGCTTTGTATTAGTCTAGAAGATACACACAATAAACAAACAGGCAGACACACAAGCTCTGAAGTGCGTGCACATCTGAATGTACTGATGAATATTACGCCCACCATGTACACATTTCAAGCCGTAAGCAGATAACGGTTTAAAGCTCTGACACACTAACATGGGAAGAAAACGAAAATCTGTCTCAGAATACAAGGAAGTATTCAAGATTTAAAAACAAAAAAAGGCGAAAAGGATGAAGGCGAGTGTATGCGCTGCAAATGGTGTGGCCCAATATTAAATGTAAATATTTATAGGCTAATAGTTCTAAGTCTACAACCGTAAACTGTTTATTCGAATGAAAAGATTTATTTGGGGATGAGAGATGTATTGTTTTCTTAAACTCAGAGGTGACATTTTGTTTTCCGTTCTGTTTTAGTTGTGCAGCAAACCACATTGAATTCCATTCATCAAAGCTACTGAATACTTTTCCCCCCTGTCCTTCCATCCACCAAAATAAACCCTGATATTTACCCAGAAAAATTATTAATCGGTTTTTCCACCGATTTTCACCCGTTTTGGTTGTAGTAATAAACACCGATAAATTCCCAGGAAAATTAAATATAATAAAAACTGAAAACAAAGGGCCCTATCAAGGTCTTTGCAGCAGAGACCAAGTCTTTGTATATGTTGAGTGGATGCTGTTAGTAGTCAAATTATGATAGCTCATGATCGTTGATTTTCACCACTGGTGTTTGCAACAGAGATTGTGAATCCCTTGTGAGCAGTGAGTGACAAGAGTAGCCCAGTTGACTTCAAGAGGACTCCTTGGAGTAAGGGTCTCACAGTCGGTCCTTAAGCGTTTTGTGAATGGTATTCTAGCCTCACCATGCGAGATCCAAGCTGTGCTGCCATCAGTTGTTCAATTGTAGACACTCTAGACCGTGGAGTTTGGGCTGTGATCCTAAGCCTGAGCTCTGGTTCTGCTCATGCTCCATGAGGGGTTAGAGAGCACACGAGTGAAAGTCCAGGTCTTAGGGTATGTGTCTACACAGCACAGTTAACTCAGAGGCACTTTAAGCCCAGGCTGGGGGTGTGGGTTAGAGCCTGAACTCCACTTTAACTCAGGTTGAAAGCTGATGAGGGTTAAATCACTCGAGTGCTGATAGTCCTCCAAAGCTCTTCCCACAACTCCCCCAGAGGACAGACAAGTTTTTCAGTAATTGACATAACTTACAGGGAAAGAATCCTAGAGTGTCTCAGCACAGAGAACCCTGGGATCTGCACCCAGACACACATGGGTGAGGGTAGAAACACTGGGGACACAGTAATGCAGGTAGGACTTTGTGTAACCCACACATCTCCTGGGTGTGGTGTTCTGTCCCATCTACTGGCACCGAGACCAGTTAGAGAGAGAGATTAATGAGCCTGCTCTACAGACTTAGCTAAGAGCCATGTGGCTTTTAGCTCATGCAGTACAGGCTCATGCACTAAGCTTCCCAGGTTCGATCCCGCCCGCCAATAACCAGGGTCTGTCAGTCTTACATTTGCAGTGGGCATGCTCACACCTGAGTGAGGCTAACCAGGGTGCTCAGACCCTGGTGCCAATCATCTGGGATAACTGTGCAGTGTAGACATAACCTTAGTCTGGAAAATTGGTACAGATGCTCAAAAAAAACCCCCAAAAAAACAAAAGAAATAGGGGCCATCGACCTGGGTAATATTTGCCTGATGCATTTCTGGTTAGAAACCTTCTCCCAGCCACATCTCTCTCTGGAATGACACTGTTTCTTCAGATCCCAATGGGATCACGGCAGCTAACATTAACATTGGTCTTACCTTCTTAGAGGGCTCCGAGTTTCGAGAAACTTCCTCATAGGCACCCACGTTCTCCCAGGTGGCGATGAAGGCATGGATGGGAGTGAAGGCAGCGGCGGCTGCACTAGGAAATCCAGCATGGATAAGGCGAGCGGCCTGGCCCAGTACCTCGGTGGACTGATCCTCCCGGTAATAGATCTTCCCCCTCCCGCCGCTGGTGTCAATATCGGACAAGAAGGGGGCGATGGCCGGGAAGTCAGTGGGGAAGTCGTCGTCCACGTACTGGGTCTCTCTGGGGAAATCCTGGGTGGAGATGATCCCATTGGTCCCTACCTACAAGAGACAGGAAAGAATTCTACTCAAAGCACCCTCCACCATTCGGCCCACCCTCACAGGACTCCTGTCAACAGGCAGCAACAGCTGTAGTGCAGAAAGATCCCATTCACTGCAACACCCCCGCCCCCCTCTGCATCACCAGTTCCTCCCTCCGAGCCAAGTCCTTCCACCCACCCCATCCAGGGGCTTTCAGTCCAGCAGGGGCCCCACCACAAGGGACCTCACTTACCCAACATTACAGGGGGGGACAAAGACCTCAACTTCCTCCCTTTCCTCTCTACCCATGTGAGCTCCATCCCCAGCTGCAGGCTCACTCCAGGCAACCCCCACACCAGAGGAAACAGCTGGGCACAATGTTTTCCAGCACCGTTAGCTAGACAGAGGGGTAGGGGTAGGGATAGCTGGGTGAAAGGGGAGCATGTAGGACAATCTACGGATGCACCAAGTTCTTTGCAACTTCCCAGGACAGGGCTGGGCAAACTACAGCCCACGGGCCCGCGTCCAGCCCATCAGACCTTTGAATCTGGCCCTCAAGCTCCTGCCGGGGAGCGGGGTCGGGGGCTTGCCCTGATCCGCATGTGCTGTGGCTCCGTGCAGCTCTCGGGAAGCAGTGGCATGTCCCCCCCCCCCTCCCCCCGGCTCCTACACCTAGGGGCAGCCAGGGGGCTCCACACGCTGCCCCCCGCCCCAAGTGCCGGCTCTGCAGCTCCCATTGGCCGGAAACCACGGCCAATGGGAGCTACAGGGGCGGCACCTGTGGAGGGGGGGGAGTAGCCCGCCATGCAATTTCCATACCCAGATGTGGCCCTCGGACTAAAAAGTTTGCCCAGTCCCGGACCAATAACCCTGCTGCGGGCTGTTACTAGCCCTTCAGCTCTCGTTCTAGCCTCCAGCCCCCGGGTGACAGGGCGGGAGGGTGCCCGGGAGCCCCGAGCCCTGCACCCGCGGGTTCGAGCCCCGGGCCCGGCGCTCAGCACTCACATAGAGGTGGCTGAAGCGCGTCTCGTAGAAGAGCAGCGGCTTCCCGAGCGTCACCACGGCCGAGGTCTCGTCGTCGCCGTCCGGCAGCAGCCGATCGCCCCGGGGCGCCCCGTAGGGGAGCAGCTCCCGCCGGGGCAGCGCCGCCACCGAGCCCAGCAGCAGCAGCAGCGCGGGGAGCCCCATGCTGGGGGCGGCGGTGGCCCGGGGCTGGCTCCGCTCCCGGGCGGCGGCGGCGGCAGGAATCAGGAGCCGCTTCCACCACGTCCGACCTGAGCTCCCGGCGCTGTCCTGGGCCGGGGCGGGGTCTCGGCTCTGCCCCGGCGCCGCCATTGGGCGCCCCGAGCCCGGCCCGCGGCCAATCACTCCCGGCCCCAGCAAGCCGGAGCGGCGCCGCATCTGGTTCGTGTTAAGCCCGGCGGTGCCTGGAGCCCGGCGTGTGGGGACGCAGGGGGGGGTCCCCCGATTGCCTGGGGGTGGAGAAGCAAGAGCCGGCCCCGCTGGGGCGCTGCACACCGGATTATGGGGGGACAGGTCGGGGTTAGTATAAGCCCCTCTTTGTATGGGACTTTCAGCGACTCCCTCCCCCCAGCTGGGGGGTGGTGGGGACTGAATCAGCCCCATGCCAATGGCTGGTCTGTTCGCACGGCTGGCCAGCCATGCGCTGGGGGGCTGGTGTGCCAACGTGGCCCTGGAGCCCTCGGGGCCAGGTGGGCCACCCTGGGTTGATGGCCAGAGCGGTTCACTGGACTCCATCTCCCCGCAAGGCAAGCAGGAGCTGGAAGGCCGGACAGGTCTCTTGGCCAGCTGGAAAAAAGGAAACACACACACACAACTGTGGGTTGATGCGTCTGTGGAGATTTGATGCTGGTGTTTTGCAAACCCCCAGCGTGCAGCTGGTTTGCCCCCCTCCGTTCCGGCCCATCGGTGCGGGAAGCCACACGACTCACTTAAATGTTGGACGGCCGAGAGTTTCACCAGGGGTGAGTCCTTCTGGGGGGGGGCTCTGTTTTGGGGTGCCCAAGTTGAGCCCCCATAAAGGAGCCTGATTTGCCAAAGGAGGGGTGCTTGGTACTCCCCAAGACACAGGCCCCTTTAAGGTGTCTCAACTTGGGCCCCGAAAAATGGAGGCAGCCGGTATCGCTAGCCACGTTTGAAAATCTTGGCCTGATTCCTTACTGGGCATGTCGTAAACCTGCTTGATCTTCTCCAGCTAATAATCTGACTCTAGGTTTCACATTCCCTGCTTGTGCCCCTTTGGCCTGAAACATTTGTATTATCGATGCTCAACAAGCACCTACAGACATCCCTTAGGACTGAGCCGAGCAGCTGGCGGAGCAAACGGCGTGGCTGGCACAGCAGCAAGAGGCTGGCAGTGCGGCCAGTGGTGCATTTGGAGTGGCTGGAGGAGCGAGCGGCTGAAGGAGTGAGCAAGGTGCCTTCTCCTCTCCCCCCCCCCCGGGTGGGAAGTGAATTCACACGAATGCACTTCTGAACTCTGGGTCTTCACTGACCAAGGACAACAGCTGTGAGTGGGGTGCGGTAGAGGGACAAGGGAGAGGCACACTAAAGGAACTTTTGGTTGTTGGACTTAAGAACCTGTGGCAAAAGACACTGCCCAGTGGATGGACTCTCGGTTGCGGGTTCTGTATTTCCAATAGCTAACACCGCAATCTTTGTCTGCTGGGCTTTCATTGTTTTAATAGTTCCGTCTCAACAAAGACACATGCTTATTATCAACAACGTGTGTTCCTTTTGTTTGGTCCCGAAAGGCAGAAACAGACCGGGCCACCTTTTTTTTCCGAGGGAATATTATGGAATACGTTTGGGTACAAAGAAGATTTTGAACAGCCATGAAAGCATTCAGGAGGGCCGTTATCCAGTCTAACATCCTCCGTCTTCTAAAGCTGTACACTGGGAAGAAACAGGCGGAACGCCGCGCTGATTCATCACTGCTGTGTCTGGCCGTCACTCGGACTGTCCCCATTCAGCTCATAATATGCCGCTTTGAGAAGCCATATAATTGACACTTTCCCACCTGATGATTTGCAGTGGGTAAAACCCACCAATGATCAGCCCCCTTTTCATGCCATTCTACAAGCATCATTCAATACAGGTTGAGAGGGAGGGGCTGGTTTATTTCATCAATGGGTTATTCCGTATAGTTTGTACCTAATCCCGTAGTTTGTTATATTATCAACCACTCACAATTCCACAGGCTGCACTTACCAGAAGATAACCAGCTGGAACCAAATCGAATGGCGTTCAGGGCAGTCTGCAACATCTTTTCTGTACAGTATTAGCTTCCTCCCAGTTTCTCTCTGAGGAAGAAGTTGTTGAACAGACACTCACAGCCTCCGTTATAACAACCTGCAGAGCAGAGCGCGCCTTCCTTTACACCACTTGTGAAACCACAACACCTTGGTGGCCACTGGTGTCTTACAAACGCTTAGGCTAGGTCTACACTACCCGCCTGAATCGGCGGGTAGAAATCGACCTCTCTGGGATCGAATTATTGCGTCTCGTCGGGACGCGACAATCGATCCCCGAATCGACGCTCTTACTCCACCAGCGGAGGTGGGAGTAAGCGCCGCCGACGGGAAGCCGCGGAGGTCGATTTTGCCACCGTCCTTACAGCGGGGTAAGTCGGCTGCGATACGTCGAATTCAGCTACACTATTTGCGTAGCTGAATTTGCGTATCTTAAATCGACCCCCCCTGTAGTGAAGACGTAGCCTTAGATAGCTACTTCCTTAGCAGCCTTCCCCCCACTCTGTCTGTTATCTCGGGCTGCACTGTGACTCCATATCTATATAGCTCCCGGCATGGCCCCATTGCCATAGCATGCAAGTGCCTAAATTCACACCTCCTCGCACCTTTCCCATAGAGAGATTAAGCGACTTGCCCAAGATAAAACAGGAAGAGGATTGAACCCAGCTCTCCTGAGTCCCACTCCAGTACTGTAACCTCAGGCCTTATGAGACTTAACACTACAGCCTGCCATACCTTCATAGAATAGCAGGGTTGGAAGGGACCTCAGGGGGTCATCTAGTCCAAAGCAGGACCAATCCCCAGACAGATTTTTGCCCCAGATCCCCAAATGGCCCCCTCAAGGATTGAACTCACTACCTTGGGTTTAGCAGGCTAATGCTCAAACCACTGAGCTATCCTTCCCCCCTACCCCAGTGCAGAGGTGGCTATCGGCCTTGCCCCCTTGGGAGAGCTAGCGGCACTAGGCTGGAGCAGCTCATGCACTCAGAGGAACACAAGGACGGAGACTATGCCTGGAATGAAAAGAGAGGTCGGGTGCGAAGGCACCTTCCCCCCCAAACACACACACTGTGCACCCAAGTCTTTATACTGTACGCTACTCTGGGCAGGGACCTCTGTTCGTATCTGTGTCTGCAAAGTGCCGTCTGCACCTATGAGGCCTGATAGTCAACAATATTTAACCACGCACCCTGGAGGGAAAACTACAGCTAGACTCCACACCGGAGAGCGTGTGAGAGTTTGTGGGGCTGAAGCACGGACAGGAAATCCCCACAGCCCTTGGAGAGTTGATTAGAAATTGCACGGGGAAGCTAAGAAAATAAACAGGAAATGCTCATTTCTCCTGGGACGTTTTGAAGACAAAAAACGGATTCCAAGTGATGTTGTCATTGTGCTTCTATTTGAGGTTCGGCGTGTTACGGCGTAAGGGCCAGGCTGAGAACAGGCTGGTTTGGGTTACGTTTTGAGTCTACAAGGATCAGAACAGGGGCAAAGGATTCTTCCTAATAGTGGGGGGAGGGCGCACCCCACCCCTGCCCCTCTTCCCCCCGAGACCCTGCCCCCCAGGCAAGCCAGAAGCTGGAGCCAGGCCGGGGAGCCTGGGCCCCTTTACCTGCCCAGGGCTGGGGGGAGCCTGAAAGCAGGCCCCAGCCCGTGTCCCTGCCCCCCAAACCCCCCACCCAAGGCAGATGGAGGGTTTGCGGCTCCCCACAGCTGCCAGGCAACTCTTACCATGGCCCGGCTGCAGCTTTTTGGCCCCGAGACCCCATCCCCAGGCCAAGCCAGAAGCTGGAGCCGGGTCGAGGTAAGACCTTCCACCTGCCCTGAGCAGCTCCCCACAGCTGCCTGGGCTCCCTGGGCCACTCTTACTTGAACCGGGCTCCTGCTTCCAGCCTGGGCGGGGCCTCAGGGGGAAGAGGCGGGGCAGGGGGCCAGGCCCATGGCGAAAAGGCCTATCCACTTTCAAAAGTGGGAGGGTCATGGCCCCTTCCCCGCCCCCCTCCCCCGTTCCAGCACCCCTGAATCAGAACAGAAACAACGTTGAGTTCTTAAACCTAACCTCAAAGCCTAATCATCTTCATCTGTCTGCCTTAGGGTATGCGCTGGTGCCCATTCATTGTTACTATTCATTTGTACTACCAGGGGGAGCTCTACTCATGGACCAGGACCCCGTTGTGCTAGGCGCTGTACAAACGCTGAACAGAAAACAGGCCCTGCCCCCAACAGCTTCCAATCTAGGTATAAGACAAGAGCTGCAAATGGATTCAGCCAAAAGGGAGAGCACAAGGAACCAGCGAGATGAGATAGGTCAGCCTGATCGGCGGCGGTCTCAGCACACCGGCAGTCTAACTGCTGTCACATCACAGCAAAGGAGTGTTTGGAGCAGGGAGTTGAAGGGAAATATCGAGGTAGCTTTGTGGACGTTTACGGGGAGCTCCTCCCAAGCAGGAGGGCCAGCACAGGGGAAGGTGCCTGTTTGAAAATGTAACGAGTGAGTGCTGGGAGTTTTTCAGTGCCTTCTAAATTAACGGATGGGCAGCGCGAGCTTGCTAGTGTATTTCATGTAGTCTCCTCCCCTCGTCTGCTTCCCTGGTTAGAGGAAGCCCCTCCTGGGGTTGATTTCTTTGAAGGGGAGGGCTGTGGTTACTGCTTTACACATTCTTCTGGTCTTGGTGGAAAAGCTTTTCTCAAAGAGGAAGGGCTTGCTGGTAAGTGGCTGGACTCTGGCGTAGGGTTAGTTTCACTGGTACTATTTGTGTCCACATTTGGTCTAGGTTTTGTAAGGGTGTGGATTTAAATGCCACCACATGGTGCTCACTTTTGAGGTCAAGACACAGGGACAGTGAACACGGTCATCCTGCTTCATATTAGCAGGGATTTTTTTTTAAAGTTTGCAGGGATATAAACCCTCCAGCTTCAAATCATAACCCAAGTGCTGGGAGTAGGAAGAAACAGGAGATCTCAAAGCACTCTACAAAGGAGAGATGGGGAAACCGAGGCACGGGGAGGTTAAAGCGACCTGCCCAAGGGCACCCAGCAGGCCAGGAGCAGAGAGAAGAACAGAGCCCAAATCTTATGAATCCCAATCCAGTGCGTTACCCACTACAGGAACACTATGCTCCTAAAACAGCTGGACTGAATTTATGGATGGCAAAGCAAAAATTAGTTCAATACTTCTGTGCACAGTAAAGCTGAGCTTGATGCAGTATTAAACACAGAGGGTGAACTCCTAGCCCCACTGAGATGAGTGGGAGTTTTGCCTTTAGTGGGACCGGCTTTCCCTCCCTAATACAGGCGTTCAGCCTGGCATGATACCTGCAGTAGCTCTTATCAGGGTTTTGACAGAGTGCAGGCAACTGTTGCTTCTGTTAACACGGCAAATATTTTACATGCACAACATTCAGCACCGAATCTGTGCTGATGTCATCCAGAAAGGAAAGGGAATGTTTCTCTGGAGCATGTCAATTCCAAGAAGGCTTAGCAGATGTCCCTGCGGTGACATAACGGGAGAGCTTCGCTCTCATGCACAGCTCTCACTTCACTGGTAAGGAGCAAGGCCCGGAGCATTTTTTAAAGGGGAAAAAGCATTAAGATGCTTAAGCAGCAGACCACACCACATGGCAGAGGCGCTCAGGAGGGGAGAGAGGAAACGGACGAGACGGATGGGGGGTATTTCCTCCCTTTCCCCTCTTCATATTACTAATCTTTTGGCTTTCGAGTGAATCTCTTACAGCTGCTCCATCTTGCGTCTTGGCCAAGGACCCTTTGTTCGTCCGATCTGCACCCATGTACGTCTTCATACACAAGCTCAGTGTGCTAAGCGGCTTTGGGAGCAATAGATGCTATCACTTCCATGCTGGAGCAGCACAGAACCGCCGCAGGAGTCCTTTGCAGCAAGTGAAGCCCACAGGGGCCCGTTTCCTCACCCTTAAAGCCTAGGCATGAAATCCTGGCTCCACTCAACTCCATGCGAGTTTTGCCACTGAAGCCAGGATGTCACCCTAGATTTTCAAAAGCCCCCAGCCCCCAGATACATATAGATGGCGATTGGGTGCACACGGACATGGATGATGTAGCTGAGCGGCTTCCCCAGTGTGTCTCTCTCTCTCTTTCACCTCATCAGATACATAGGCCCTGATTCAGAAAAGCCTGCCAGTCCGGGAGAGCATTACGCACACGCTTACGTTCCGCTGGCTAAAATAACACCAATGGTCTAGCACATTCTTAAGTGCTTTCCCCCAAAGCAGGGCCTCCGTTTGTACGATATGGGACACGGTCTGTTTTTTGTTGTGTGTACAGGGCCTGGCACAATGGACCCTGATCCCTGAGTCAGGACCCCTGGGTGGTACCACAGTATAAATAGTAAATAATGTACCACCGAGACCAGATGACAACTGGCTAAGGCAGACTCACTTGTTAAGGCAGAGGTCATGCTTGGAGCTGTGGGAAGCGCTGGAATCACAAGCAGGGATTGTAACGATGCGGTTCTGGCGGGACCCAACTGAGAGTGCCAGTTCAGGACAAATTGCTCAAACAGGGCAGTTACAGCCCAAGGCTGGGGTTTTTCCACCTCTAAGGCAAACCAAACCAGCCAGACAGTGAAGACTTTGGTCTCACCCCACTGGCTAACCACAAGTCACACAAGCAATTCCCTTAGACACTCCAGCTTCCCAGTGTCACCACCAGTGCCACTTGATATGGGGACAAATGGTTGTGAAAACCAGTGCCCCAGTAAAAGAAAAAAGGTTCTCTCGATCCCAAAGGACCAAGCCCCAGACCCAGGTCAATATACAAATCAGATCTTGCCCACAAATCACGCTGTTGCCAATTCTTTAGAATCTAAAATCTAAAGGTTTATTCATAAAAGGAAAAAGATAGAGATGAGAGCTAGAATTGGTTAAATGGAATCAATTACATACAGTAATGGCAAAGTTCTTGGTTCAGGCTTGTAGCAGTGATAGAATAAACTGCAGGTTCAAATCAAATCTCTGGAGTACATCCACAGCTGGGATGGGTCATTCAGTCCTTTGTGTAGAGCTTCCATTTGTAGCAAAGTCCCTCCAGAGGTATGAAGCAGGATTGAAGACAAGATGGAGGAGAGGCATCAGCCTTTTTATAGTCTTTTCCAGGTATAAGAAAACCTCTTTGTCCTTACTGTGGAAAATTACAGGAAAATGGAGTCTGGAGTCACAGGGGCCAGTTCCTGCATACTTTGCTGAGTTGCAAGGCATATTTGCCTTCTCTCAATGGGTCAATTGTATAGCTGATGGTCCTTAATGGGCCATCAAGCAGGCTAGGCAGAGCTAACACCAACTTGTCTGGGATGTTTCCCAGAAGCATAGCATAAGTTTGAAATACAGACAGTATACAGCCAATATTCATAACTTCAACTACAAAACTGATACATACATATAGACAGCATAATTATAACCAGCAAACCATAACCTTGTCTTAGACACCTCATTTGACCCCCTTTATACAAGATTTGGTGCCACTACAGGACTTTGGTTGCAACCATGTTCTATATGGTCCCAGATTATATCAATAACGTCACAGAGATGCTTTAATCTAGCACATTTCTAGTGAAGACGGCCGCTATTTGTTTGCCAGGTTCATGCCCGAGGGGCGGGGGGAGGGTGGGTAGATTTCTAGACTGATGGTGTTTTTGCGATAAGAATATAAGAATGGCCATACTGGCTCAGACCAAAGGTCCATCCAGCCCAGTATCCTGTCTACCAACAGTGACCAATGCCAGGTGCCCCAGAGGGAGTGAACCTAACAGGTAATGATCAAGTGATCTCTCTTCTGCCATCCATCTCCACCCTCTGACAAACAGAGGCTAGGGACACCATTCCTTACCCATCCTGGCTAATAGCCATTAATGGACTTAACCTCCATGAATTTATCCAGTTCTCTTTTAAACCCTGTTATAGTCCCAGCCTTCACAACCTCCTCAGGCAAGGAGTTCCACAAGTTGACTGTGCGCTGTATGAAGAACTTCCTTTTATTTTTTATTTTTTTTGTGCACAACAGACCCATTTCTTGGATAAATGCTTTGGGACAGAGCAATAATTTGCTCTGTGTTGTACAGTCCAAACCAGCGGAGACATTTGGCAGTCATAAAATAATGGAATAAGACCAACAACTTCTTTCATGTTGGGTAGACCACTAAATAGCGATCAAATGACAACAACTTTGGGTCACGATTGGTATGAGAGATCCTACATTTAGTCCATTTGGCCTACTTCATAGCGCTGAACTTTTCTTGTGGAGAATTTGGCTACCACTCCAAATCCAGAACACAATATCCTCTACAAAATAGGGCAGCAGCTGCTGATTTATCTTTAGTAATGATTGCAGCTGATTGCTTCTCTCTCTCTTTATTTTTTTTTAAGTGAATGTTTTTGCCTTCTTTTTGCTGCTGTTCTTTCCAGTGAGACGTCGATGATCACCTACTACAAAGATACACGCTAAGCAAAGACACGAGATTTATAGCTTGTGTGATTCAACAGTCACGGGAGAAATCGATTTTCTTCACTCTTGTCCAACTAGTCCTTCCTCAGCATTTCCAAAAGCTGGCAGTGCCCACTGGGTTCTGCAGTCATTATTATATCATAGCGCCTAGGAGCCCCAGTCATGGCCCAAGATCCCAGTGTGCTAGGCGCTGTACAAACACAGACCAAAAGGAGAAGTCCCTGCCCCAAAGAGCTAACGATCTAAGTATTGGAAAAGAGACAACAAATGGATACAGACAGGTTCTCACTGCTCTATACGGCAGCACACACTAAACACCGGGATAACAGTGTAACTCAATCATGCGATAGGCCACCCACTGATCTCAGTGACACCCACGGGGTGGGGGTTCTACAGTGATCTCTCCAATCAGGATTTGGCTCAGTGTTTCTGCCCAGGAGATAATTTACTGAGGCCTTCACAAACAGTCACTATTTTCTGGGTGCCTCACTGCCCACTTGTGACCCCTGAACACTTGCAGCTTCAATACCCCCACTGACTGCAATTCTATCTATCCTGGGGACTTATCTGTAGCATCGGAGCACCTCACAGTCTTTAGTGGATTTATTCTCACAAGCCCCCGGGGGATGGGGCAGTGCTATCACTTGCAGAATGGAGGCCCAAGGAGAGACTTAAGTGACTTGCTCAAGGTCACACAGGAAGTCTGTGGCCAAACAGGGACCCACACAGGAACCTGGGTCTCCGAAGTCCAAGACTAGTGCCATAATCACTGGCCCGTCTTTCCATCTCTGGGTTTGTGGGTGCAAAACGTTTCTGAAAAGCCAGCTCCCAGGTGTCAAAAACGGAGGTGCCCGAAATGAATGGCTACTGTTGAAAATGTCCCCAGCTTTGTTCGTTGGCCAACTGAACGGCGGCTGTGATTTGACCACAGAGATCCCCGAAAGAAAGATACCATACGTGTTCTATAGCTAGCTGGTAGTTTAGGTCTTTTACCCGGGCAAATGAAGTACAGCAATGGAAAATGCTTCTTTTAAACCTTACTCATCACCCATTGCCATTAGGGTCTCATTCTGCACCCTGGAGTCAACAGGAGTTGTGCTGGGATATGTGCTGATGATTTTCTCAATGGGATTTCCTGTTTTCCTGATATTGAAAACTCCAAGAAAGTTACTGGGAAATTCTTTGCTAGTCAAGCTGAGGATGATTATAGAATATCAAGGTTGGAAGGGACCTCAGGAGATCATCTACTCCAACCCCCTGCTCAAAGCAGGACCAATCCCCAGACAGATTATTGCCCCAGATCCCTAAATGGCCCCCTTAATAATTGAACTCACCACCCTGGGTTTAAGCAGGCTAATGCTCAAACCACTGAGCTATCCCTCCCCCCAACATACTCAGTATGTTCTCACCATGTATTCCTGAGTCGCGCAAAAGGCTAATGCCGGCTTCTCAACCAAAGTGCTATTATCTAGCAGCAAATAAACACTGCCCATAGTCTTCAGAAGGGAAAATTAATTTTTTCTCCATCCCACTTGTTTTCCATGTGATCGTGGCAGCTGCAGGAAGAATGGCTGATGTTCCTCCAAAAATTAGCGATTCCCCTTGCTGCTGCAACTCCCACAGGTCCGCGCGAGTGGAAGTGCGGGAGCCTATTTGGAGAAATGATAGCTACACTCTGCAGCTATTAGCCATTTTCTGTGTCTGCAACAGATGGATCTAATTATAGTCAAATGGGCACATTGGCTGGGTGCTCCGATTTCTTTACTTAATTGATCCAAGCTGCTGAACCATGAATATTAAAAGCTTGATCACAAATCAACAACATTCTCTCACACTAATCGCTCCAGGCAAGAAGGTGATTGGTTCACTTTGGCCCAGATCCTCAACGGTATTTAGGCTCCTAACTTCCACTGAAATCAATAGACGTAGGAGCCTATGAGCCTTTGAACCTACTTC
Organism: Terrapene triunguis; assembly: GCF_002925995.2. Taxonomy (NCBI): domain Eukaryota; kingdom Metazoa; phylum Chordata; order Testudines; family Emydidae; genus Terrapene; species Terrapene triunguis. Next base: position 14,122,392 of record NW_020664540.1, on the reverse strand, counting down.
TGCCCTGACCCAGGAACAGCCATACTGAGCCAGACCCGTGGTCTTTCTAGCATCCACTCTGTGATAATGGCCAGTACCAGCTGCTTCTGGGGAAAGGTACTGGAATCTCCATAGTAGACAACTCTGGATTAAACTGCCGATGGGGGATGTTCTTTCCTCACCCCCACCAGTTAGTAGTTATTGCTATTGCACAAGATGTAAAGAAGAGCAGGATTTGGTCCTTTGTATTTTTCTGTATCTCAACACATTAGGAATGGCTCTGTTTGAGCCTTGGGAATGTGGATCATAGAATCATAGGACTGGAAGGGATCTCGAGAGGTCATCTAGTCCAGTCCACTGCACTTACGGCAGGACTGAGTATTATTCTAGACCATCCCTGACAGGTGTTTGTCTAACCTGCTCTGAAAAATCTCCAATGATGGAGATTCCACCATCTCCCTAGGCAATTTATTCCAGTGCTTAACCACCTTGACAGTTAGGAAGCTTTTCCTAATGTCCAGCCTAAACCTCCCTTGCTGCAATTTAAGTCCGTTGCCTCTTGTCCTATCCTCAGAGGTTAAGAAGAACAATTTTTCTCCCTCCTCCTTGTAACAATCTTTTACATACTTGAAAACTGTTATCATGTCCCCTCTCAGTCTTCTCTTCTCCAGACTAAACAAACCCAATTTTTTCAATCTTCCCTCATAGGTCATGTTTTCTAGACCTTTGTGCCCTGTCCTTTTGGAGTTTAACTCATTTCCATCTGAAATGTTGCACAGAATCATCTGGGTCTGCATTTACCTCCAGAGTGATCCAGGGGAAGCCCTTTCTGGGTTCCTCTGGCAGCTTGGAAGTCAGTGCAGCTATGCTGATTTTCAGCAGCTGAGCAGCTCGCCCTATGTCTCCAGAGCCTCATTAATATTTCCCTTTTCGGGACAAGATCTCATTTAATTTGTATATCTCTTCTTTAGAGCAGGAAGTGACTTCTGCTGACTCATCTCCTTCTTGGAGTCAAGTATCAGAGGGGTAGCCATGTTAGTCTGAATCTGTAAAAAGCAACAGAGGGTCCTGTGGCACCTTTAAGACTAACAGAAATATTGGGAGCATAAGCTTTCGTGGGTAAGAACCTCACTTCTTCAGATGCAAGGTTCTTACCCACAAAAGCTTATGCTCCCAATACTTTTGTTAGTCTTAAAGGTGCCACAGGACCCTCTGTTGCTCCTTCTCGGACTTTCCCGCTGATCAGATGGGGAAGGGAAGAGGGGATCTATCCAGGCCAGTGTCCACTCTGGGTCTGAGCAACGTGGGGCCCAGCTGTCGTCCCCCCAATAGTCCCTGAGATTAGCACAGTGAAAAGTTTGATTGATGATGTAGATAAGAGAGGTCTCCACTCAGAGAGATGGAGCCAAATTTATCCCAGCAGTAACTCCATCCGAGCTCGGCTGCGGAAAGATGGCTTTATGTGTGGAGAAGAAGAAATGTGGACTTGTTACTTTGAAAGGCCAGCTAGTGAAGCTGATTTATTCCTGCTTCTCCCAGCCAGAAATGTAGGAAGGCTGAGAATTTCAAAGTCAACCAAGGAATTTGATTTCAGAGTGGCAGCCGTGTTAGTCTGTACCTTGTCCTTGTTAGAGATGAACAGGATTGTGGTTTCAAATCCCGTAGGCAGGTTTGAAAAATCTCATCTCAACTAACTAATGCAACTGCTTAAAAATGTATTTAAGAGGCAAAGTTTGAAAAGGAAAAGGAATTTTATCAGTGGTACCCCTTCCTTCCTTCCTTCCTTATCAATAGCTTGACCTTTCTTTGGCACCGCCTGTCAAGAGATGACCATTAAATGATGATAATGCAACACAGCCCCAGTTCCTCAGCTGTTGTAAATCAGCATAGCTCCATTGACTTCAGTCGTGGTGTCTGTCCAGCCTTCCCCCACGGGAAAGGGAGATGGCATCTGTAACGACATCTGACAGTGATTGATTTTCTTAATGACAGTCTCACTTTGGGACAAAACCAGAAGTCCTTACTTGGTTCTAATTCATGCAAAACGCTTCCTGATGTCAAAGATTTTTCCTTCAATTCAATTATGGAGAAACACAAGATGCTCTTGTTTTATATTAGCTCATATTGCATAAGTAGTTTGCATTTCCAATACAGAGCCATCATTTTCCCCTGTGCTGAAATCCTGCTTTCTTCTTACTGCCATAGAGAAATATTTTCAGGTGTCTTAAAGTGCTGATCTTTACAGAAGGAACCTTTTGTTGTATATTTCCCCAAACAACTCTCAGTTTTCATTCAGACACGCGTAGCCCAATGCCCGTCCCTGCTTCCTGGCTTTTCACCGTGTAGAAATTCCTTCTGCTGCAGTTTGTTGCTCAAAGGCAAAAATCAAACGTTTTAGGTAATTCAGCATCAGCAAAGAGGGGATGAAGTGCAGAGCAACCATCTTTTGCTGTGAAAGCCGGTGGCAAGGGAGGGGACAGTGGTATTGATAAGTATTACATTGTTCATTGTGAGACACAAAGGTATCTCCTGGCCAGGCAACAATCTATGAATGAGGGGAGTGGCACTTTGTATCTTTTGACAGGACAATCAGAAATTCCAAACCCTGCTCAAACACATAACAGAGCTCAGAGCGAGACCCACCCCTGGGCATCCTAAAAGAGGGGAATTTTCAAAAGAGAATACGTTTAGGGTGATCATATTTCCCAAAGGGAAAATGGGACATCATGCAGGGCTGGCCCTCCCCCTCCCCACCATGGGGCTGGCCCGAGCCACTCATCCAAGCCCCCCTCCCCATGCAGGGGGCAGGCAGGATTCTGGTGAGCAGCGACACACATATTAAATGGGGTGACCATATTTCCAAAAGATTGGGGCTGGCATCGCTTCTCGCCCAAGCCCTGCCTGCCCCCCACCAGAGCCCTGCCTCTCCCCCCTTCCCCCGCATGGGGCTGGCATCACCGCTCCCCCCCACACACACGTTCCTCTGCACCCCATTCCCCCTCCCCCAAAATGGGCATTTGTCCCGTTTGCTTTTGCCGACTGATCAAATTGGCAAACAGGACAAATGCCCACTTTTGCAAAAAAAAAAGTCGGGACGGCCAGGACAGGGCTTAGAAAAGGGACTGTCCCGGCCAAAATGGGATGTATGGTCCCCCTAGATATGTTTGAAATGCAGCACGGTACCTCGTCTGCGCCATCAGTGACACTGCAGATGGGCTGTGCATTGGTCCCCTCTTCTCCAAAGCAGGCAACAATTCGTGCTCTGAGAACCTGCGGCTTGACCCCCCCCCCGTGTCGTTGGGCGTGTGGCCTCATATTTGATACAGCCCTTTTGGCCCGGCAGTGAACAAGCAGCGGCATTCTTTGAATTTTTATGCAGATGATGTTGCACATGACAGGCGCTGCAGCAGGAGCATATGAGGAAATCCCTAACGACTGCTCAGATGGAAAGTTCTTCAACCGATGCTGCAGGAAGCGGACACCAATGTGAGATTCTTTGATGCTCTGGACTGCAGGAAGCCCAGATCCCGTTACTATATTAACACAAGAGAGAGATTTGCTGGCTCCATCCTCGTTAGGCTTTGTATACAGGTGTGGGGGGTCTATAAATAGGCTGGAGCAGGAACTCTTTGGCTGGACAGGGCCAGCCTTTTCCACCAGGGAATAGATTTCCATTTTTAGCTCTTCCGCATCCTTTCTACAATAAGGGCTTCATCCAAAGCCCATTGAAAACAATGGAAAGACTCCCACTGATTTCAAAGGGCTTTGCATCAGGCCTTGGTGCTGGAGGGTCAATGGGCAGGTGTAGCTCCATTGAAGTCAATGATGTGCACCAGCTGAGGATCTGGACCATGTGATCATTTCTATTCCTGTTTCTCCTCTCACAACTGTGCTTTAGTATATTGGAGATGGACCCGATACCCTTACTTCTGCTAACTAGTGTCTTGCTCCAGGAGTAGTCTAGTTGAGTAAGGTGCTACTCAGCATAATCTGGCCCTCTACAGTCTGTGGAATGGGCTCTGTTAATGCTACTATGAGAAACTTCCCTAGGTCATCTTCAGACTCCTGAGCATTTAAATCAATAACCCGGAGAGACAGTAACATGAAGTTGCAGACAATCCGAGCAAGGCCCGAGTCCATGCCGAAGAGGAAGGTACATTGACTGCCGGAAGGTTGTTGTCTTTGATCTATTCTTATGGATTCTCCATCTCAGAACTAAATAGCAGTGCCTCTAATAGCAATGTTCAGACCCTTCCCAGAGTTTGCCTCTAGCTCTGCTCATCTCACCCCAAGGGGGAGTCCATCACTGACTTTTCCAGATCCTAAATATGTCACTGGAGCTTATCCGTACTCAATCAGCCTTCTTCTGCAACTCAGGAGAGTGGCATTAATCTATCCTTATGCCTTTGCCTATTTATTGCAAGTGCTCTGAAGAGTTAAATATTCACCCACACAGCCAGAGCTCTGGTTTTCCACCAACATTTGCCATCTCTCCATTACCATCAACGGGCACTTAACAAGATCAGGACTCTAATTGTGAAGTGCCCAGACTGGGATGTACCAACGGGCTTGCTTACTTGAGCTAAATGGCAAGCAAAATATACCCTCTGTTCTTCAGCCGCACAGTACATTAGCATCCATTTACGTGTGTTGTTCGGACACAACCATTCAGGAGAAACCAGCAAATCTCCTGAAAACAGACAGCAAATGGGCTTTGTTGAGCTAGAGTTTTAAATTTAGGATTTGGGGGGGATAAACAATGCACATGTGTGGGTGTTTCACAGGCAGGGTGTTTTAGGCAGGCGGGATCTTGTTAAAATGTACAGCGGGTTGGGGAAAAATTGAAAATCTAAATTTCAATGAGAAATCACAGAACATATTGGCAGCAATTACGCCAAAATGTCCTCCATCTTTCAACCAACGCCAATTAGTCAAACTAGTCTAGAGGGGAAAATCCCCAAGAGTCTGGAAGGGATCGAACCCCTCATACTTGATCGCTTAAGCCAGTTTCTAATTAAACCCTTGTTTACACAAGAAAATTGCACTGGTTTAATTTAAATGAGTTTTCAAACTGGTGCACATGGTGGGCAGTTATTTTGATTTAAGAGTGGTTTACTCCTATTTAGCTTAAACAATTCCTATTCGATTTAAACTAGCCAAAAGAAACCAGTGTTAGACCTAAATAAGGGCATCCATGGCGGGTGGAGGGGTTGAACCCATTTAACTAAATTGCTAGAAATTCACATCTGATGTTAAACTGATTGAACTGCCTTGTGTAGACATGGCCTAATGGGGGTTGGAAAGAAACTCTCCCTGGGGTCAGGTTATCCCATTTCTGCAGAGTTTCTTTTTCTGAAGCAGCTGGTGCTGGCCATAGCTAGAGAAAGGTACTGGACAAGATAGACCCCAGGCAACTCCTATTAAAATGAAAGGTCTGGTTCGAACATCATGCTGCAATAAGGATTAGATGAGCATGAAGATTCGTCAAATAACATTACACTCCACTGTGGAGCCATATGAAAGCGAATGCAATTGTAGCCTAACTAATGATAGTCAGATACTTACAAATCATCCCCGAGAGCACAGACTGACTAAATACATCCCTGGGGAGAGGCTGAGAGGGAGAAACAAACCAGACAGGACAGATGTTAGTCACGGCTCTCGATGCACAACTAGAAGGCGTGCAAATGCGGGGCAGAATCAGAACCTGACTAGGATAGAATCGTGTTCGAGGAGCCAGTGACTCTTCCCTCTCCAGCCATGGCCTAGCTAATTGCTGTGTGCCCCACCTCTGCAGGGCGACGGTTGGTACACCCACATAGATGCAGGCCCACCTCTTCACCAGTCTGCCGCTAAACCCACTCGCAGACCTGGCCCGGCTGGCGCGCGCTGAATTCCGGCCCCTTTCTGAGCAGGGGAATCACAGCTCTGCTCTGCCCAGCGCCTTCCCGGTGCGTGTCGGGATTTGCTCTTTCGTGTTTAATAAATGAGCGGTTACTGAGGTTTTACCATGCAATGGCAATAGTGCATTGCAGAGGGGAAGATCTTCTCCACTTCTGGCTGCTTTGCTCCCTTGAATTTTCCACATTATGTATTAGGCAGATTTAAAAAAAAAAAAAGGGGGGGGGGAGAGGAACAAAAGAGGGGGGTAGAAAACTTGATAAAACTTTCAGGGCCTTTTCTATGCAGCTGGGCAGTGAAGGTGAGAATTTGTAATGACAATTGCGCCCTCTGTTGGGTAAAGTGGAAAAGACTCAAAGTCTTTCCCTTGGAAACCTCTTCAAGCGCATCATCAGAAGCAAGCTCACGACAGACCAGGACCCACGAACGCAGCGAGGGAGACCAGACAGCAAGTGTGAAAAATCGGGACGGGGGTGGAGGGTAATAGGAGCTCATATAAAAAAAAGCTCCAAATATCGAGACTGTCCCTATAAAATCGGGACATCTGGTCACCCTAAGCGCAGCGGTAGCAGATCCTGCCAGAACAAGAGATGCAAAACCTGCAGGCATATCTCCACTGCTACAATGATCACCACCCCTCACTACACACCTTGATCCATGGGTCCTACACATGCCTATCACAACTTGGTGCAGCACCTCAGCCAGTGCGACGAATGCCCCAATAGCACGTACGTGAGTGAAACCAGACAATCATGCTGCTCTCGAATGAACACACAGGAAAATGTTAAAAGACAAAACCACCCTCTCACCTGCGGGCGAACACCTTTCACTAACCCATCACTCTGTATCTGACCTGTCAGTCCTCGTCCTCACCGGAAACCCGCACAAGGCTTTCAAACACCGAGCCTGGGAGCTTAAATTCATAACTTTGCTAGACACTAAAAAGCGTGGACTGAAGAGAGACACTGGATTTATGGCTCATTCCAACAATCTGTAACACACTAACAACCCCCTGGCTGCTCATTATTGAGGCCCACCTTGAAATGCCTTGGGCCTGATTTTCAGAGGCGCTCCAGTCGAATTCAGCAGGAGCGGCGGGGAGGAGAGGGGGCTCGGCACGCTGGAAAAATCAGACCCGGGGGGGAATCGTGTTCTGTGAAGTTAGCTGGAGTTTTGCCATTGACTTCAATGGGGCCAGGATTTCAGCAAAGATATTTAAAAGCTGGCTGCCCCCAAACCGACACAACCCAAATTAGTGGCCGCTTTTGAAAATGTGGAAACAAAGAGGGAAAGCCCCGTTTGCCTACCTAAAAACGTAAGAACATAAGAACGGCCGTACTGGGTCAGACCAAAGGTTCATCCAGCCCAGTATCCTGTCTACCGACAGTGGCCAATGCCAGGTGCCCCAGAGGGAGTGAACCTAACAGGCAATGATCAAGTGATCTCTCTCCTGCCATCCATCTCAACTCTCTGACAAACAGAGGCTAGGGACACCATTCCTTACCCATCCTGGCTAATAGCCATTAATGGACTTAACCTCCATGACTTTATCCAGTTCTCTTCTAAACGCTGTCATAGTCCTAGCCTTCACAACCTCCTCAGGCAAGGAGTTCCACAAGTTGACTGTGCGCTGGGTGAAGAAGAACTTCCTTTTATTTGTTTTAAACCTGCTGCCTATTAATTTCATTTGGTGGCCCCTAGTTCTTGTATTATGGGAATAAGTAAATAACTTTTCCTTATCCACTTTCTCCACATCACTCATGATTTTATATACCTCTATCATATCCCCCCTTAGTCTCCTCTTTTCCAAGCTGAAGAGTCCTAGCCTCTTTAATCTCTCCTCATATGGGACCCGTTCCAAACCCCTAATCATTTTAGTTGCCCTTCTCTGAACCTTTTCTAGTGCCAGTATAACATATGAATGTTTAAGATTGCCTCTCCCCATCTGATCATAGTGCAGAGAAATATCAACAGACTTTCGCTTTCCCTTATTTCCTACTATGTCAAATATCAGAAGTACACAGCTGCCTAACTCTTTTATAGCTGGCTTCTGAATGCCACAAATCAGTTCTGTATTTCCTGCAAATGAACTTTCAGTCCACAAGATGCCAAGAAAGTCTGGTCCTGGAAGTTAAGAAATGAAACTCGGAGAGTTTCTCTTTACAATGACTAGCACAATGAGGCCTGGTGTCTGACGGGGGTTCCCAAGTGCTCTGCTAATATAAATAGTAAATACATAATAATACCTGCCTATCTCATATGGCGTCTCAGGAGGGCTTTTTATGCTGCAAACATGAAGGTCTCTATTCCCTGAGTATGGTGGCTTTGCGCTGCTTCAGCCATGCGGAGCTGCCAGTTTAGTGAGATTCATGGCTGCTTTGCATTTCCAGAGTCGCACAAAGCAGGCAGCGCCTCCTGGTGGAGCTTGCCGAGTCGTGCAAAGCGCTAAGTGTTATTAGGGTTAGAATTAATACAGGACGAATAACTGAATTCCTCCATAGTCAGTGAGTGCTGGCCCTCCAGAGAACGTGTACAAAAGCCAGGTAGCACCCCACATATCAATAGATGCGCAGTATCCTTGTAGACAAGTTTCTTACTCTGCTCTTTGGCTACCTGAGACACGCAAGCCTAGAGAAGGAGAACAGGCCAGTGGTTCTGGCGCTCACCCAAGTCCCAGGGTTCGATTCCCTATTATAGCTTTATAATGTTTAAGGCCAGAAGGGACCATAAATCATCTGTTTGACCTGGTGTATATCACAAGCCATTACATTTTCAACCAGATGCCTCTATTCGGGGGTTCTCAAACTGGGGGTCAGGACGTGGGGGGTTCATGAGCTGTCAACCTCCATCCCAAACCCCGCTTTGCCTCCAGCATTTATAATGGTGTTCAATATATAAAAAAGTGTTTTTAATTATAAGGGGGGTCGCACTCAGGGGCTTGCTATGGGAAAGGGGTCACCAGTACAAAAGTGTGAGAACCACTGCTCTATATTAAGCCCAAAAGCCTTAGTGAGACTAAAGAATTTCAGTCCTCAGGAAACAAAACTGTGCACTGCTGGGCAAAGAACAGGAGAGACCGAAGTGCCACCACTGCCCGACTGGATTAGATGGGATTTCCCCAGATGATCCCAGCAGGATCCCACACCCCATGCTGCAGGGGATGGTGAAAACCCCCCAAGGCCCCAGCCAATTCGACCTGGAGGAAAATTCCTTCCTGACCCCAAATCTGGCCATCAGTTGGCTGAGCATGTGAGCAAGACACACCTGGCAGGCATCTAGCAAGAGGCTTCTCTGTACCACCTCAGAGCGCCAGTCCACCCCATCCCATGTCCCCTCTCCAGCTGTGGCCAATCCCCAATGCTTCAAAAAAGAATACATTTAGCCAGTTGTGCATGGGGGGGAGGCAAAATTTCCTTCCTGACCCCTGCACTGGAGCCCTGAAGCATGAGCTTTAAATATAATCATTACCTTAATGCAGAGCTGCAAGTGTTCTGAGCATGCTGAAGGCAGTGCAGGAAATCCTGTTCTCCCAATGGCCCATGAAGGTAGGGGATGAACAGCGGGACTCAGATTCACAGATTTCAAGGCCTAAAGGGACTACTATGCTAGAGAGCCCACCCGCCCGCCATATGCACAGGCTGTAGAATTTCTTCCAGAAGCTGAATTAAAGCGTTATCTTTCAAAGGGGTATCTAATTGTATCATAAAGATGCCAAGAGACAGACGTCCACCACCTCCCCGGTAAGCTGTTCCAATTTTAACACACACCCCCGCCCCGCTCAGAAATTGCTTCTTATTTCAAGGCTGAATTTCTCTAACTTCAATTTCCAGCCATCGGATCTTTACCCCCCAGAGACCAGCCACCAGGCCAGACACCTTCACCCCCTCCCTACAGACCCCAGCTGTGGGGTGCCCCACGGTCCAAGCACCTGCACCACCCCCCTCTCTCCCCGCGAGTCCAGGGATCCAGAGGGAGAAACAGCCTGATGCGGATCAGACCAGGCTTGTATGGAGTTTCCTGCAATGATTTCAGTATTGGGCTGTGCAGGGCTGACACTGCACAGGGTCTCCATCCCCGCCGGGCTGGGGGCGCCACTCACTGTGAGGCCACAGCACACACGCTGCCTCCTTCCTTCAGGGAGTGCTAGGAACCCTCCAGCTTCCCCTACTCCAACCCCTGGCAATATCCTCTATTTGCAAGCTGGGGAGCTGGGCTCTGCTGGGTCCAGCAGTCCCTAGTGGTGGCCGGCAGCTCTGCAGTGCCAATTTTGTGAGGAAAAACTGAAATTCTGCACAGAACATTAATTCTGCGGCAATTTCTGCATTGCGCAGTGGGGCAGAATTTCCCCCGGGGCACTGTACACAGTGATCAAGTCACCTCTCCACCTTCTCTTCGATACACTGGATAAGCTGAGCACTGTCAGTCTCACATTCTGCCACAGGCTTCCTGTATGGTGTCACGGGGATCACTCACCACTAGAGCGGCGCTTCCTCCTGGCAGCTCTGGTCTGACACCCTCTTCCGCCATTTCGCTCACTCTCGCCCTCTCTGGGACTCAGCTCGCTCCCGCTGACTTGCTCTTCCTGGCTTGGCCCTCCGGCTAGGTCATCACAATGGGGGTTATCACAGCCCCATTGGACACTTGTCTCAGCCAATCTTCTGCTCCGTTGTCCACTCTGTGCCACTTCCCCAGTGGCTGGTAGGGGAACCTGGGCCTACTCCTGATTCCAATCCAGGGACGTTACACTCTGCAGCCAAGGTCTCACTGCCCCAAACCTCGCTGCTGTTTCCCTGGACTGTTTCCTACATCGCCTCTATCAGGCTCCTTCTCTGACACCTCTCTGGGTATGCCCTTCCCTCAGGGCCTGGATCCTAGGGCTTTTATTCTCCCCTCGGCTCCCTCCTTTCCCTCGCTAAGCCCAGAGCGTGACTGCAGGTCTTCTGTACTGCAGCCCCTTTCTCACTGCCGCTTTCCTGTCTTTGTACCAGCCCCGCCTGTTCCTTCTTATCTGGGCTCCAACGTCAGTCACGGGTTGCTTAGGCCACCTAATTCCCCTCAGGTGCAGCATTATCTGATTCTCAGCCTCATTAACCCTTTCCAGGCTAGTGTGGGGGTGAACGCCCCATCACCTGTGGACTTGGGCAAGTCACTTCGCCTCTCTGTTCCCCAGTTCCCCACGGGGGCCCTGAGAATGAATCCATTAAAGATCGTGAGGCGCTCAGACACCATGGTGATGGAGACCATTGACGTACCATAGATAGATAAAACCCGATTAGATTAGATGCCCATTAGACCGAATGAGCTAATCAGTGGTTCCAGTACTGTCCTCCTCCAGTTCCTTTGACTTCAAAAGACTTTGGCCAGAGCACAGACTTCAGGCTATTTTCCATTACGTATAACACAGTAGAAATGAATATATTTCTCTGGACTGTGGCCATAAGATAAGCAAGTTCCGGCGTTGACTCCACAGCTAGCCCCAGGTGAGGATACAGTCTGCTAACAATCTTCTTTCCCCATCTCATCACTCTGCCGATGGCACCGTAAAATCCACTTACCATCACTGGCGCCCGATAAATGACGCAGCTAGGACATTGATTAGGGATGGCATCAGTAATGAATTAACGTACAGCTCGCCTATAGGCAACAAGCTCATTAAAACAGCCTACTTGTGTAACACCGACAGAGCCCGGTCGTTGGCAGGTGGGATTGAACCTGGGACCTCAGGGCATGAGCCTGGACTGCATGAGTGTCAAGCCATGTGGCTCTTAACTGAGGCTGTAAAACAGACTCAATCTCGCTCTAAGTGGTCTCGGTGCCAGTAGATGGGACAGAACACCACACCCAGGAGGTGTGTGGGTTACATCTGGCTTTACCGTGTCTGCAGCCTACTTACAGACACTAGAGTTTGCGGCTATGCAATTCCAGCTTTGTAGCTCCTCGACTGATTCCTTCTTGTCCTAGGGCTGCTGCTGGATGACGTGAGCCACCTGCCACGACAGTGTCTGAATCATTATTGCTTTGAACAAGGCTTAATTTTACAGCAATTGACAAACAACATTGCCGAGCCAGTCCGTGTGCTCCCCTAGCCTCTCCACTGATTCTCCAGACAGGCACAGTCAAAAAACCCACCCCCTCCTCCACCTACAGCTGGCCACCAGACTGCACCACCCTCCTGTCAGACTTGGCCACTATGAGCCACGCAAGTGGGATTTGGTCACTGCAATTCTCTGAACCTAGAAGGAAATCACTGACCTTTAAAGTGCTCCAGAACAGAGTGGGGTCCTCTCTCTTTTCTGGCTCCCTGTTAAAGATCAGGGCTCATTCGAGATTTCAGCCCAGAACTTCACCCAGCCCTCCATGGGGCTGGCCCACGGTACCCTATGTTGTTAGGGACCATGGCAGCAGAAAGAATTGCCTGCGGATATAATCAATATAGCTTTCTTGGGACAGTGAAATAGTTAATTACCTTCCACTAAATGCTTTCTTTCATTTCCTTCTCCTTCTCCCTGAAACAGGAGGCGTGTGCGCTGTCTGTGAGCATCATCTAGGGAATTTCACACTGAAAAGGACAAACTTCACCTGCTCACCCCACATACTGAGTTTCAGGACTGCGTCCGTTTAACCTGTTATGGCAGGTGTCACCCATGGGTGCAGTTACATATATTCTTTCTTTGTGTGAGAGCAGAGGGCAATCTCGGAAGAAGCGCTGCATTGGTGTTAGTTTTGTGATGTTGTATCTTTAAGGGGGAGGTGTTGCCAGCAGCAGGGGAGTTTGCGCTCTGCCGTCATCTCTCTATCTAGAGCCAGTTTTGGAGGCAGAGATGCTCCCTGGGAACCCAGGCATTGGTGTCTGGGCTGAGATCATGTGTGCTGTTTGTGACCACCTCTGTTCCAGGACCGGTAAATAAAACAAGTTACATTAAGAATATAGCCAGACTCCTCATCACTGATTTCACCTCCAATGAGAAGCCGACCTATGAGGCTCCAACCTCTGTTGCCACACGGCAAAGGGGTGACAATACGAATCAGTTATTTACATTGTCCTAGATGGCGCCCTGTTCCTATGCAGCCACGCAGGAGAAAAAGGTGCACCCCACTCCAGCTGCCACCCGGCTACATAGGAAATACCCAGATCTTGGGCCAGGACACGGGTTGCGTACCCCATACTCCTGCCATCCAAGGAAGTGGGTAAGAAGAGGGATGCGAGGGGCAGGGAGTGGGGAGCAGGCAGAGCTGTACCTTCACCCCACCGGCACTGGAGGGTAAAGGGCTTGTAAGGGCCGTTGCAGCATGTTCTTCCCCCGCTATGAAGGGGACCTCTGAAGGGACCGTACCTCAGAGAGGTGTCTGGTGCCCCTCCCCAGAAGGCAGAACTACAGGCTGTCCCATGCTCAGGGCTGAGCCTAACGGCCCCATCGGGCCCTTTGTACGCTTTAGAAAAAAAAACCCACAAGCACAGGCTTGGGATCAGCTTTCCCAGGCACATCTTCAGGGCACGGCCCTCAACAGGACCAACTCTGTGGTGGTCCAGCCCTGGCAGCATGGCCACCACTCCCTTCCCCACTGAAGCGGACAGGGGCCGGATCACGCCCACTTCCCTCCCTCACCAGCCCACGCGAAGGCTGCTGCTGAGCACAGAACGTTCCTCCACAACGTTCGGCACTAGCCGAACACCGGCAGCCTCTGCCTCGCCTGGCCTGCAGGCACGACAGCGTGAGGCACCTACCGCCCGGGACACAGAGCCGGCCTGGCAAGCCTCCAGAGCAGGTGGTGCCAGCATAGGAGGTAGGTGGGCCAGGCCTGATCGGAGATGCATTGATTGAACGCCTCTCTTATAGCCACTGCTCCTGTAACGGCTCGCCCTCGCCAGAGCCTGTTGCCGCTCAGTGATCGCGCTGCCCCTCGGAGCTGAACGCCCCCAGGGGCGCTGTGGGGGGAGCACAGAGGCACCACGTGTTATACTCAGCCACTTGCCCCAGCTTGGATGGACACAGGCCAGTCTCCACCTACCTACGTGGGTGGCACTTTCACCACCATGGGCTGGATTGTGCTCAATGAGAATAGGGGGCCTTTACTTCCCCTCCCCCCCTTTGCTTTAGCCCTGCAGCGTAGCCCGCAGCCTGGCCCCCACACTGTTTTTACGCGGCGAGACTGGAGAAAAGGTCAAGCTGAATTATGAAACCCCGGGGCTGTGTTATGATTAAAGGGTAAACGTTGTCTCTGGAGCGTGTCCCTGGTGGCGCCAACGCCTCTGCCTGCGAAGAGGGGGGTCTCTGGGAACGTCCAGCAGCCTGGTACCGGCAGGTTGTAAAGCACATCAGCACTGCTTTGGCAAGAGAGCTGCAGGGAATTTAATCCACCCAGGGCACTGAGACGGCTGGTGGAATGAATGTTTAGTTTCACAAGAACGCTGATAAAAAAGACGACTTAAAAATGGGTTGATACGGCGGCATACCTAGAGCCTTATAAACGCCTGTGAGAAAAGCCCATTAAACAGAGAAAGTCCATGAGCCGCGGGGTGCAGAAACGCAGGCCCGGACGGCTGGCTGGGATGGATATATTGCACTGGGAGCCTCTGCAACCCTATGAGCCGTGCTGTGGCTAGGGTTGCCAACCCTCCAGGATTGTCCTGGAGTCTCCAGGAATGAAAGATTGGGCTGCATTAGTCGGAGCATTGCCAGCAGATTGAGGGAAGTGATTATTTCCCTCGATTCGGCACTGGTGAGGCCACACCTGGAGTACTGTGTCCAGTTTTGGGCCCCCCACTACAGAAGGGATGTGGACAAATTGGAGAGAGTCCAGCAAAGGGCAACAAAAATGATTAGGGGGCTGGGGCACATGATTTACGGGGAGAGGCTGAGGGAACTGGGCTTATTTAGTCTGCAGAAGAGAAGAGTGAGGGGGGATTTAATAGCAGCCTTCAACTACCTGAAGGGGGATTCCAAAGAGGATGGATCTAGACTGTTCTCAGTGGTAGCAGATGACAGAACAAGGAGTAATGGTCTCAAGTTGCAGTGGGGGAGGTTTAGGTTGGATATTAGGAAAAACTTTTTCACTAGGAGGGTGGTGAAGCACTAGAATGGGTTACCTAGGGAGGTGGTGGAATCTCCATCCTTAGAGGTTTTTAAGGCCAGGCTTAACAAAGCCCTGGCTGGGATGATTTAGTTGGGGTTGGTCCTGCTTTGAGCAGGGGGTTGGACTAGATGACTTCCTGAGGTCTCTTCCAACCCTAACCTTCTATGATTTTGTTTTGTGATGAAACCTCCAGGAATACATCCAGCCAGCGCTGGCCACCCTAGCTGTGGCAGCATCTCTACTGCTCCGCCACAGGGAAGGCTGGGAGACATTGTGTCTGAGGGCCGTGCGATGCGTCATGGAGGCCCTTGGTAACAGGTGAAGTAAGCCTGGCATGATGAGGAGGATCCAAAGAGAAGCAAGACATTCGGCAGCACCCTCGAACAAGGCATGAAGTGTGTGTGTCTGGGTGGTGGAATCACATCCTGACCCCAGCGCCTGTTCTCACCTGCTCCCAGGGGTTAAGGAAGAGCGTGGGGAGGAGCCAGATGTCCCCAGAAGGGGAAGTAGGGCCAGATTCCGTCCCCTGGGGGCTGTCACAGGAACACGGGAACTGCCAGACCCCATCAGACCTGAGGTCCGTCTAGCCCAGCGTCCTGCCTCTGAACGTGGCCGGCACCAGGGCCATTATTTGCTGTGGGGTGGTGGGGGCAGTTGCTCCCCCAACCTTGGTGTGTCCCCCCTCCAACTTTTCATAGCTCCTCACGTCTCCCCCAGGCCTGCGTGTGCTGCTGGGGGGGTGGGCTGGGTCAGGGCTGCTAATCGCCACATTGTCAGCAGCATCCCTCTGCCCACCAGCCAGCCAGGAAGCAGCAGTGGCAGCTTGGGCTGGAGCTGAGGCTGGAGTGAGACAGTCCCACCCCCTATCCTTGGGCCGGTCACTGGTAAGACAGCCCTCCCCTTCACCCTCCCCTACTCCTCGGGATAGGACCAGCCTGCCAGCTCCCTGCCTAGGATGGGAGTGGCCCACTAACCCCCCATGAGTAGCCGTGGCCTCGATGGGGAGGCGGGCGTGGCGATGATGACACAACTTTGCCCACCCCAAAATTTTTCTGGAATGATGCCCTGGCTGGCACCAGATGCTTTAGATCAGTGGTTTTCAAACTTTTTTTCTGGAGACCCAGTTGAAGAATATTGTTGATGCCCGTGACCCAATGGAGCTGGGGATGAGGGTTTTGGGGTGTGGGAGGGGCTCAGGGCTGGGGCAGGGGGCTGGAGTGCAGGAGGGGGTCAGGGTTCTGGACTGGGGGTGCAGGCTATGGGGTGGGGGGGTTGGGGTGCAGGAAGGGTTTCCGGGTTTGGAGGGGCCCAGGGCTAGGGCAGGGGGTTGGGGTGTGAGAGGGGGTCAGGGCTCTGGGCTGGGGATGAGGGATTTGGGGTGCAGGAGGGGGTTCCAGGTTTGGGGGGGCTCATGACTGGGTCAGGGGATTGGGACACAGGGGTGGGGCACAGGCTTACCTGCGGCGGCTCCCGGTCAGCAGCATAGCGGGGGTGCTAAGGCAGGCTTCCTGCCTGTCCTGGCACTGCGGACTGCGCAGCGCCCCAGAAGCAGCCAGCAGCAGGTCCGGCTCCTAGGCGGAGGCGCGCAAGTGGCTCCACATGACTCTCGCCTGCAGGCACCGCCCACCTCCGTTCCTATTGGCCGGTTGCCAGCCAATGGGAGTGCGGAGCCAGAGCTCGGGCGGAAGCAGCGCGCGGAGCCCCATGGCCCCCCTGCCTAGAAGCCGGACCCGCTCCTGGCCGCTTCCTGGGTACAACACAGTGTCGAAAAGGTGGGAACTAGCAGCCTGCCTTAGCCGGGCAGCACCGCCGACGGGACTTTTAACGTCCCAGTCAGCAGTGCTGACCAGAGCAAGGCGACTGAGCGTCTTGCATGCCGCGACCCAGTAGTGGATCGTGACCCACGGTTGGAAAAACCCTGCTTTAGAGGAAGGCGTGAGAACTAAGCCGGTCGGGAGATTTTTAAATGAAACTTTTTTTTTTGGTCAGAAAATGCCAATTCTTCAAAACCAAACAAGTTCATGGGAAAGGGTTGGTTTCCATGAACGGGGGGAGGGGGAGCGCTGACGCTGTCTAAACATCCCATTCTGACATTCTCTGAATGAAGAGTTCCAGTTTTGGGATTGACACAACTCTTCATTTTAAAATGTCAGTGGATTTAGAATGTTAAAAACTATAAAAAATAGATACACAATAAAAAGGATGAAATCAAAAAGAAACATTTAGAAATTATCAAAACGTTTCCAGTGACCTGATCTGAATTTTTTTTTCATATTTTCAGTTTGCGAATATTTTAAAGATTTCAATTTTTCATCCTGATCCGGGATGGGAAAGTTTTTAGGACAGCTTGACAATTCTCCTGGAGCGTGAAAAACCGTTCCCAGCCCGTGTCTCGTAAGAACTCTGCAGCAGCAGATATGGATAATCTGCCCCCTATCCTGGCCTCCTGTAGTCAGAGATAGAGATCGGCATGAACCCTGAAAGACGAGGTTTAATAGCCCTTACAAAATGTTGTTCTCGTTAATTACGGTAACTGGCTATTCTTGTTATTCTTGTAAATCCTTTTTAGAATCCTGTTAATGGCAAAAGGATATCACATCATCTATATCCCTTTAATTCAATTCAACCGAAGGAAAAGAACCTACTCAGTAGGACAATCCATCTGCTCTTCAGCAACGGGAAATATATGGGACTGTAATGGGGTGCACTCACCTCTCGTGAGCGCCCCCTGGTCGAGTGTGGGCGTGCCTATAGTTTTTTCTCAATTTCCTCCGCTCACAGTGCCCCCTGTTGGTTGCTGCAGTTGCCACGCAGGTCTTCGGTGACTGAGCCCTCACACTCTGTCCGTGTGCGAAACAAACAAACCCCTTCCCGGTCCACAATCCAAAATGTCCTTCAGCCCTCCCTGGGCTCAGTCTGTAACCAGTCCAACAAGGCCCATCATGGTACCCTCGGTTGCTCCGGCTAGGTTGCAAGGCTCTGCAATTGAGCACCACCCCAAAGGCTTCTTTCCTGGGGACTCCTTGTCTCTACTTCGTCCTCAGTTACCCCAACCTTCCTGCTGAGCCCTCTTAGACTCAACTCACTGACCACAGCTCCCCGCTGACTGAGTCCCAGTGTAGCCCCCTTCCCTGGGGTGCCATAGTTCTAATTCCCTTCCTTGGGGTGCAGCCACTTCCCCCAGTGGCTGGTGGGAGCGGGGGACTTGATCCCACCCACTGGTCCGGGTCCCAACCCAGGGACCCTTTAAGTAAAGCAGCCTTGTGCTGCATCCCTTTACTAATTGCTGCTCTACGTTTCCCTGGGTCACTTCCCCGTAGCCCGTCTTAGTTGAGTGTGGCAGCCAGCCAGAAGCTATTCTCTTGCTCACCCAGTCCCTGCCAGCAACTGATCTGTCCAATCCTTTTAGCCCCTGGAGCCAACCAGGAGTACCTCTTGCTCCCCCAGTCCCTGCCAGTAGACAGATCTCACACTGGCCCTGCAGCTCCTTTTATATGGCCTGCTGAGCCCTGATTGGCTGCTCCCTGCAGAGTCTCTCATTGGCTGCTTCCCCTGCAGCCACACTAGCCCACTTGAAGGCCCTCTCTACTGCTTCTTTCCTGGGATGGGTGCGGCAGGACCTGGAGGCCTCCAGCAGGGGGCCTCTGGGCCTAGTCCACCCCATCAGTGGGACATAAGGCTGCCTGGTGAGGACTCTGTTAAGAACTGGCAAAGATAATCTCTGCTTCCTTAGCTCAGGGCATCAGCCCTCCTATCGTCAAAGTAATTTCGCCATCTCAGGGACTTTGAACTCCTCCCTTCTTTCAGCTCTGGCTGGCCTGAGGATTGCAAGATGCAGATTCCATCTCGATAACCCATGCCTGTGTCTCCGCATTGCAGATCTTTTGCAACATACTGTAGCAGCAGGGGCTAACCTGACAGCTGCTCTGGACCTCCCACTGGTGCAATATGGGGCTGCTCACCGTTTACATAGGGCAGAATTAGAGAGCGTAACATCCCTGTGCACCACACTCTGCCCTTGCTGCCAGTTCCCTTCCAAGTGAAATTCAGGGTGTGGGTCATCATCTCCTGCTATCTCGGAGGCCAGCCCCTCGATAGCCATAGTGCAAGCTGGAGACAAGGTTCTCTAAACAACAGGCCCTGACCCTGGAAGTTGACCTGCCAGAAATACATTGTCCAAACTGTAAGATAACTCTTCATTTCGTCTTCCTGGTAGCATCAGTCACTGGATTCCCCAGGTATTTAGAGCCGGAGCTTCACATAAGCAATTGTGCATGCAAAGATATGGGCACAAATGCATGCCTATTTGTGTATGTAATTGTGATTGCCTGCGCAAATTTGGTATTTACATGTGCAAATGGCCAGTTATATGAATAAGAAGAGTGTTGCTGCTGATCAAGGGGCAGAAAGCTCCTTGTTCTACTTCGTGTTTAAAAAAATCGCAGTCAATCTCCAACCATAGCTGTAACAGTCTAGCTACGGTTTTGGTCCTAGTATTTTCTACTGTGAGATCCACAAGGGTTTGCAGCATAATTCAGAGGGGTAGCCGTGTTAGTCTGTATTAGCAAAAACAATGAGGAGTCCTTGTGGCACCTTAGAGACTAACAAATTTATTTGGGCATAAGCTTTCGTGGGCTAGAACCCACTTCATCAGATGCACGGAGTGAAAAATACAGTAGGCAGGTATATATATTACAGCACATGAAAAGATGGGAGGTACCAGTCCTCGCTTACAGACAGCCCCCCAATCTAAAACAAATACTCACCAGCAACTACACACCACACAACAAAAACACTAACCCGGGAACCTATCCCTGCAACAAACCCCGTTTCCAACTCTGTCCGCTTATCTATTCAAGGGACATCATCATAGGACCTAACCACATCAGCCACACCATCAGGGGCTCGTTCACCTGCACATCTACCAATGTGATACATGCCATCATGTGCCAGCAATGCCCCTCTGCCATGTACATTGGCCAAACCGGACAGTCTCTACGCAAAAGAATAAATGGACACAAATCAGACATCAAGAATTGTAACATTCAAAAACCAGTAGGAGAGCACTTCAATCTCCCTGGACACTCAATAATAGACTCAAAAGTGGCCATTCTTCAACAAAAAAACTTAAAACAGACTTCAACAAGAAACTGCAGAACAGGAATTAATTTGCCAACTTGACACCATCAAATTAGGCCTGAATAAAGACTGGGAGTGGCTGGGTCGCTACAAAAAGTAA
>NW_020664540.1:14078382-14101798 GCF_002925995.2 Terrapene triunguis | reverse complement strand
GACATTTTTAGCTTTTTACAAATTCCCCCCGGACGGCTATTTAAAGACCCAAAAGCCGGACATGTCCGGGGAAACCCGGACGGATGGTAACCCTAGGCCACATCCACCCTAATTGAATTGGCCTCGTTAGCACTGACCCCCCCACTTGGTAAGGCAACTCCCAGCTTTTCATGTGTTGTATATTTATACCTGCTACTGTATTTTCCACTCCATGCATCTGATGAAGTGGGTTTTAGCCCACAAAAGCTTATGCCCAAATACATTTGTTAGTCTCTAAGGTGCCACAAGGACTCCTCGTTGTTTTTGCAGCATAAATGTTACCCAGTAGATGGCGTAGCATCTCCGTGAATGTTCAACAGCTCTGGGTTCTTGTAATAACATTTCACCGACTTTCACTTGCTAGAAGCATATCTATTAGCACTCAAGTGTCATATAGGAGTCAGGGCGCAGGGTTTTCAAAAGGATAATGTATACAGCAGATCAAAATATTTGAGAATTTGATGCTTTCACCGACTGGTTCTCAAGCTGTTCCCCATGAGCCGGTCCTTTTTAAGACATTAAGACACTCAGCTGCCTGTGCCCCAACCTCCCAGTCCTGCGTCCGCACCGTGCCTTGCCCATCCTGGGCTAGGCTGAGAGTTTCCCCTCTGCTCTGCGTAGGTCCAGGAGCAACTCCGGAGAGGAATTGTGACTCACAGAGAGGCCTGAGTCATTGTTCCTGCTAAGTGCTGCACGGGACTGCGGGGAACTGCGTGCTGTGTCAGCTCAATACCAGCGCAGGCCCAGCAGCTCCCCGGACTCCCTACCCCACGCCCCAAACCCGCTTGTGGGGGAAGTTTGTGGGGTGGGGGAAGCACTGGACATGCAGGCCCTGTTGTCTCCCTATGTCTGGACCCAAGGTCCGGGTAGGTCTCTGCAGCTCCTGTAACCTGCACCCTCTGTGCAGCGCCCAATCTCGCCCCAACAACGTCCTAGTAGGGGAGGAGTAAGAAGCCAGGATGCAGTAAAGCTGCCCGTGATGGCTTGGGTGTGGCAGCTTGGTTCTATCCCTGCTATTTTTAAATCTGGGCCGGGTATTTCCTGCGCAGGCTGGTGACAGCATGAGGGCAAGACTGCTGGGTACGGTTATGCACAGAGCCACCTTACATCAGCCCGGCTAAAGAACATGCTGGGCTGGCTGACGACCCTCTGCTTCTGGTCTCCCTTCCTCCAATTTCCTCAGCCCTCACTTTCCAGGAGCCCAAGCAGTTTGATTCTGTCCTTTCCTTTGTCTGGCTGGCAACACTAGCGCCATCCACCAGTGCAATCCCCAGTGTACCCAAAGCGGCACAGGGCCACCAGGGGCACATCTACACTGCACTGTCTGTGGGATCCGGGCTTGTGGACTCAGTGTTTCCAAGCCCATGCTGCATTGTGAGCCTGGGCTTACAATCCCTGGACCCGGGTCCCCCAGCCGTGCTAACGTGTCCATACTGCACTACGCAGACCTTCTCATTCGGAGCTGTGGCTTGAGCTGCATCCACATGGCAAAGCGACAGGGTTTGGACCCGAGTCACAGTGGGATCCAGGCTCTGATCCACCCCCATTGCAGGGCCCTAGGACCCGGGTCCTGAGTTTTTGCTGACCCGAGTCAGACTGATTTGTACGGGGACAGAACGTTGGCTTGGGCTCAAACCTGAGTCTTTTCCTGGTCTTAATATGCAGTGTAGACACCCAAGGAAACTCATGCGCCACTGAAAGGCCCACGCGGGCGTGCACACAGCAGTGCCACCTCTCTATCCAGCTAAGTTCAGTGCTTATCTGGCCCACTCACTGTGGATCGGAGCGCCTCACAGTCTGGGATGTAGCTCTCTTCACATCACCTCTGTGAGGCAGGGAAGTGCCATTATCCCAACTGAAATCATGGAAGTTAGGAGCCTAAATACCTTTGAGGATCTGGGCCTAACTGCCTTAGGAGCCTCCCATTTAACTGCACTTAGAGCCTTTCCGGGAGACGTAGGCCCGTAAGTGCCAGAGTCACTTTGGAAAATGGGACTTAGGAGCCTAAGTCATTTACATCTACATTGGGGGAAATAAACTCAGGCAGCAAGTAAACAGCCGGGTAAATATTCCAGCTTGGACTGGAGCTTGGGCTCTGAAACCCACTCCCCACCCTGGCTTCAGAGCCGGAGCTCCAGCATCTCTACCCAGGTATTTTTAGTGCCATGGCACGAGCCCACGTCTGCAGACCCAAGCTGCTGCTGGGGCAGTCCTCACTGTAGATCTATCCTTAGACCCTTCTGAAAACGTTCCCCAGAGAGTCTATTTGTTCTCCGGGGATGCCGCTGGGCGCTGGAGTCTCTTGAAAAACTGGCCTTAAACTTTTATGTGGATTCTTAAATGCAAAAGCCAGACAAGAAAAGGAGCCGCTGCCTGAAGTCTGCTGAACAGAATGATTCAGGAGGGAATCCCAGTGAACTGCTTCCCCAGGGTGTGGCTCTAGACATCTATTGACTTATGGGTTGTTCGAGAATTGTCTCTCAGGCTGTTTTTCATCCAGCGGAGTCCACATTGCGTTTCGTTATGTCCTAAAAGAAGCACAACAGTCTACACAGCACAGAAAGGGGAAAGAGGCCATTTTTGCAGCAGTATTCTTTGCATGCAGATGTGGTCGCCCTATCTCAAAAAAGACATATTGGCATTGGAAAAGGTTCAGAAAAGAGCAACAAACATGATCAGGGGTATGGAACGGCTGCCGTATGGGGAGAGATTAATAAGACTGGGACTTTTCTGCTTGGAAAAGAGACGACTAAGGGGGGATATGATGGAGGTCTACAAAAGCATGACTGGTGAGGAGAAAGTAAATAAGGAAGTGTTATGTACTCCTTCTCACAACACAAGAACTAGGGGCCACCCAATGAAATTAATAAGCAGCAAGTTTAAAACAAACCAAAGGAAGTATTTTTTCACACAACGCACAGTCAACCTGTGGAACTCCTTGCCAGAGGATGTTGTGAAGGCCAAGATTATAACAGGGTTCAAACAAGAACGAGATACATTCATGGAGAATAGGTCCATCAATGGCTATTAGCCAGGATGGGCAGGGATGGTGTCCCTAGCCTCTGTTTGCCAGAAGCTGGGAATGGGCGACAGGGGATGGATCATTTGATGATTACCTGTTCTGTTCATTCCCTTTGGGGCACCGGGCATTGGCCTCTGTCGGAAGACAGGATACTGGGCTAGATGGATCTTTGGTCTGACCCAGTCTGGCCGTTCTTATGTAGTTCTCATTGACACATCCAGGCACTAGATTTGGGTCTGCAGTTGGACAATTGCACTGGAAATCACTCCGTATGCAGAACTGTTCCGGGAGTTATTTGCACCCCAGAAAAGTACAGGTGCAAAAAGAAGTGAGGCAGCAAAGTCAGCTCTTTAATCACTTCATAGAACCAGATTTTTATAAAAGTTCAGCAGCTGCAGTCGGCCCTGATCGTCAAACGGGCCCAGCACACTGGGTGCGTGATAGATGCTGAGGGCTATTGGAAATTTGGCTACTTATTTAGGTGCGTAAGGGAGAGCTGAGCTGTTTTGAAAATCTGGCCCACGCTGAGCCTGAGAGTTACTAGAAATCTGAGCCATTTGCTATTGGCCCAGCTTTCTTTGCCACTACCCCGGCTTATCTGTGAACAGTCACTCGAGACACAAGCACAATCAGCAAATCAGTTTGTACATTCTCTGCCTCTCCTGCATTGAGGGTGGGATCTGATGTAAAAACCCAGCTGGCATCAGAGAGGAACGTCTGACAACCACTGCATGCAGACGTGCTGCTTCTTCTACAGCAGCCGTCCTCTGCATGTACCTTATATCCTGTGTAATTAACACGGAGACAGACCCTTTAAACAGATGGCCCCTTAACTCCTGCACTGAGTCCCTAGCTGAAATCCATCGCACTCTGTCAGAGAGGGAGGGGCCGCGTGTGCATGTTTGTGGGATTGGTCCGTGGGGACTTCCAGGAAATAACTTTTCTTCTTTCAAAGAACTCTGCTTGTTCCACCAGCTCCCCCAATTACATCATACCAGCATCCTCACAATTTCCACAGCAACCAGCTACAATGCTACCAACGCCCATGGGACGAGCCAACCTGTGCTCAACACAGAACCTCAGTGGGGAGGGAGAAGGCAAAAGGTCATTTCCCCCCCTTTTGTGGCTGCCTGATTTGGGGGCCTGCCAGGGGCTGGCTTGGTCCCCGATATAAGTTAGAGCAGCCCCAGAGCTGGGGGAACTCCCAGCTGACCAGACGGGCCTGCTTTATGGGTATTTCATGCATAGATGCTATTGCAGAAGAGAATCAGACCTGATGGTTTCAAGCAGGGAATAAGAATCAGGAATGGGCAAATTCCTACTGACCTAGTCTCCACTCAGCCCAGCATGCAGCAATAAGAGGAGCTATGCGGACGCCTAACTCTCATGGGGGTCGATAGGAGTTAGGTGCCTGAATGCATCTGCAGATCTGGACCTATATTCCTACATCAAATAGCAGCAGACCTCGGTTTTTACAATGGCGGGTGCACGACTGGCCGCACTTGGCTTGGTAAGCAAACTAACCATGTGCGGCTGTCTTGGGGGACGGGCTCCCCTTGACGGAACACACCGACCCTCCGTTCTGAGGTGCAAACGTACCAGCTTTACAGACCATGTCTGCCCTGCCCAAGGATTCACACAGCACAGGTTGACCTCTCAGATCCCCTGCCTGTACCGGCCCCTGGAAAACCTGATGGCTTCCTTGGGGGCAGCTCCTCTGCACTTGCTCCAAAGACCTGGTCAGGAATACGGACAGGATCTGCACAGGGCACTGCAGGGGGAAATGCATTTTCTTTAAGGGTCCAATCCAAGAAGAAGGGCACCTGGCTGGAATGATATCTTGCCTTCATTCCTTTGGCTAGTTGCTGAGTTATTTAGCTCAAATTTGTTTAGCCTTTAAAACAATTAACATGCACCCACCCCTCGGTACAGTTGAGCACAGATCAGCAAGACAGAGCACAGGGTGGCCAGACCGAGGACGTGCGTGCCTTGGCCGTGGTAATTGAGGAAGGTTACCGAGGTCTCTGCTTGCACAATGCTATTTTAGATCTCGGGAAGAAGCTTGTTGTCTTCAGATGTTTATTACAGATCTCCACCCTGCCTTGTCTTGCCTTTCCTGCCGCTCAGCTGCCTTGCTTCCTTTTCTCTACTCTCAGCATGATCAGGCCAGAAACCACATGGCACAGACCTCACTCACTCCTGCTTCAGAGGCTGCAGGGCACACCCTACTTCCACTGAACTCCATGTGGGGATTTTCAGGAAGCTTCCAGAGAAGCAAGAAGGCAGCGTCTCCCCAGCTTGCTGAGGGCTCAGGGCCTCCCCACAGGCTCTTTTAGGCAGTTTTAGTGTCCAAACTTAAGTCCAATCAACACGAACAGTTCCTCAGCTCTCCCTGGGGTACAGCTCCCAGGGACTTTCCCCCGTGTAGTGCTCAGGTTCCTTCTGCCTCCCTTCCCCAGGGACTCTGGCCCCTCACGTCCTAGCTCTCCAAGGCAGTGGGAGCCCCAGCTCCCTTCTCTCTGCCCTTTGCCTGCCTGGGGCTCAGCCTGACTCACCAAGGCTCCCTACCCCTCACCAGCTCGCTCCTTCTCGAAGCCCAAGTGCCCTCTTTCAAAGCTCAGCTGGGGTCACTGAGCCTGCTCCCCCTTGAAGGACCAGTGTCACGGCCTACAACTAAGTACACATGCGAGCATGTGCCTGGTTGGTTTGTGCAGGAACATTCACAGCAGTGGAGGGAGAGCTTCCCATCTCCGGAACTCTGCAGCAGATGGTTAACAATAACATTATCATTCTTTTAGTCAGCATCCCCACTTACCATAGTGCAACAGTTCCCAAGAAGGCAATGCACTAGCAATGCTCTGGGAAATATCCCTATGGCTTTCCATTCCTGGAAAGAGGCTTTTCCACGCCATCATACATCTTGACTCCAATGGGAATTGCATTCACTTCTAAATAACAGACAAATGCTTTAAAGATTCCCGACACAAAAGATTTCCTGTGATAAGGCTTACACACATATTACTCGGCTGTTACAGAGTTTGTCTAATCGGACAAGACCGTTAGCAGTTTGCAGCCTTTATCCACTTACATTAAAGTTTCGTTTCCAAGCAGTTTGGTGACATCATGATCAACTTTTCCTGGGACTTAGAACTTTCCAGAGAGCAGTTTTGTCTGGTCAGTTACTAACACACCAGAGACAGATTGACACAGAGTTCTGCTGTATTCCACAAGACGGGAAGAATTAGAACAACCTGTTAAAAATTCAGTCACATCCCACTTTCTGGGTCCGTCCACCAAGATGTCATGGACTGTCAGCAGGATTAATGCCCTCTCCTGAGATTCCACTTGAACACAAAGCAAGGGTTTAAATCAGTAGAATATTTTGAATGGATTTTAAAATGTTTCAAGTAAATGTGATTGCCACTGATTTCTGCAAGCAGCATTCATACAGCTGCCAGGCAGGGAGGGAATTGGTATAGGTCTGTGGAACAATCCTGCTTGGAATTATTTCCCCAGAAGAATAAAGTTCATGGCAGTGGTTCCTAAACGATGGTCTGCAGAGGACTTACGTTGAGTTGGGTGGTCACATGGTGCTGGCACCTCCTCCTTTCCAGGTGCTATCCTGCACTGCGAGACAACTAAAACGACATTCCAAATAGCCATTTGCCCCGTCACAAACTGCTGTATTGCCACAAGGATACTATCTGATCGCCTATGGGAGGGATAAAGCAGGGGCTCCTAAACTTTTTCATAGCTTCAACCATGCCTTCATCGAGCGATTGTCTTGTGGAGGCAGCCATCCATTCCCTCCCGTCGGTCTGTTACTGCCTTGAAATTAGCCCAGACGCAGATTTCGGCTAATGCATTTTTACCAAATGGCGCCTGAGGCCATTCCTTTCTGCTGTTCAAAAAGGGTGGCTGGCAAAATATAATCAAATCATACACCAATGCATTTAATACATGCTACAGTATTATTTCATTATTTTTTATTTTAAATTATACAAAATACAAACATAAAATCCTACTACTACACGGGGAGGCAGTGACCCTTAGCAAGCTGCGGAGACGCTGCCTTCTTGCTTCTCTGGAAGCTTCCTGTAAACCCCCACGCGGAGTGCAACGTACATCAAACTCCAAAAACCCATCGCCTATGGGAAGGAATGGATGGCTGCCTCCACAAGACAATCTCTCTGTGAAGACATGGTCCATGCTATGAAAAAGTTTGGGCGCCGCTGGTTTATGGAATTTGATGCATGTTTCCTTCCTGATGCAAGCAGCTGTGTTAATGGTTTCAGTGTCCTATCTGAATATGAAATAAGCACTGTTTTCCCACCCGGATCAGTGTCCTAAAGAGGACTATACAGCAGATGCCATCTTTACTACATTTCCCCTTCCCATTTGTTTAGGTCTTGCAGTGCGTTAGAAACAATTCTTCCCGATTCCCATTTCTCAATGCATACATTTCTAAATACATTGGATGAGATCCTCAGCTGGCGTGAATTGACATCGTTCCATTGAAATCAATGGCGCTCTAGTCATGTACAACAGTTGAGGATCTGGCCTGTTATTCCTTTGGTAACCATCTGAAGTTCTAGGATTTCACAAAAAGTGCAGGGGATGTGCCATGTGGCTAGTGTTGGTTTATACTAGGGCCTGAACTCATCCCCAATTCCTATACTGACAGCAGCCCCAGAAGACTCACTTTACTTTCTCCGGTTGTTGCATCAGGATGTCCAAAATTTGTCACGGGTTTCCAGTTTTTGTGCAATTAGGGAAATGTTTCAGTATTTCCAGTTATCCCATGCCCAGAATTTTCCTATTCATAGTCCTCAAGGGACATAGTAGGGCAGATTCACTCTTCTGCTTTTGGCACATGGCATTTGGGATATGAGGAAGTGGTGTTGGGCCAAAGTGTATTTGCTACCAAAGGTAAGTAATACAGTCTGTGGTAAAGTGTGTCACTGGAACATGTCGCTGGCATACAGATACTATGCACGTTAATGTCATTTGCCAACCCGTTTGGTCAATCCCTATACCAAGGATTTGGCTCCAGGCTTGACTAGTTTGGGGATATTGCTGTGGCGTGTCATGAACATTTTCTTTGCAGGGTAGCTGGCTCAGGGCAAGTTGTTTTGGAATTATACAGCTGGAGATAATTACAAGGGCTTTTTTTATGGTCATCTGATTACTCAGAAAAGGCTTAAATTTAGAACTGTAAATTTGTTCATGCTGTTAGAATCCAATAGTGCAATCTCGCCGTTCACAGAGCTCCGGCTGACTTCCACCTGAAGGAGAGATGTGGGCCCATAGGCGCCAACTCCGGGGGTGCTCCGGGGCTGGAGCACCCACAGGGAAAAATTAGTGGGTGCTCTGCACCCACCGGCAGCCAAGCTCCCCTCACCCCCTGCCCCACCTCCTCCTTCTCCTCTTCCCCTGCTCCTCCGCCTACCTCCCAGCGCTTCCCGCCCAAAGAGGAACAGGAACGTGGCGTGCTCAGGGCAGGAGGCGGGGCCGGGGATTTGGGGAAGGAGTCGGAATATTGGCAGGGAGGGGGTGGAGTTGGGGCAGGGACTTTGGGGAAGGGGGTGGAATGGGGGCAGGGCAGGGGTGGGAAGGGGCGGGGCCTCATGGAAGGGGTGGAATGGGGCCGGGGCTGGGGGCAGAGTGGGAGTCGAGCACCCACGGGAAAGAGGGGAAGTCGACACCTATGCGTGGGCCTTTTAAATGGTTGAAGGTACTAGGATAAGAACTCAAGAGGCCAAGAGTGTTTTAAGTCCCGACTCTCTGTCTGGTTTCACTTTAATGAAACACAGTCAAACCATAACTTCTGTGGTAGCTACAGGTGCTCAGCACTTCTGAAGACCAGACCAGTTAGTTGGGTGCCTACATATGGATTTACATGCTAACTTTAGATACCCACATTGGAAAACATTGGCCTTAATTAGGCCCCATTTCAGGGACCCACCCCTCTTCAGGAAAGCACTTCAGCACTGACTTCACTTCAGCATCTGCTTACGGCCCAGTGATATCAATGAGACTCAGGTAGGTGCTTAAGGTTAAGAACGTCCGTCAGTGCTTTCCTGAATCAGGAGTTTGGGGCAGAAGGACTGGGGGAAAGGAGACCAGATCGGAAAAATATTTTTGTAAGGCGTCAATTCCAGGGGTGGGGCCCACAATTAAAAAAAAAAAAGAATCGCAACGATTGGTTAAATAACTGTTTCCCCGAAAGCCTCTACAGGTGACGATTGTACAAGAGGAGACAAAGTGTTTGGTCCAATGATATTATCTCCTCACTCAGCTTAGAACAGGACGAATGACTGAAACTGCTCAGCCAATGAGGCCGGGAAGCATCGTGGAGGCCAAAGGGTCTTGAAAGATCCACAGGAGACAAGCCTTAAGGAGCCAAATCCTGCCCCGCTGGGGTGGGGAGCAGGAGAGGCAACCCCACCTCTGACCTTGGACCCAATAGCTGACCTGGGACCCATGAAGCCCAGCCCCAGTGTGAGGCTCCGCCCTTCGGGTCTGATTGGCGGAGTCCCAAAACAGCTGATTGGCCCGCTGGCCCTACTTAACCCAGCTGCAGGAACAGGAAGATGTTTGACCAACTGGGTTCTGCCCTGAGTGCCTTGTGCTTCCTACTATCTCGGCTTGATTTCCTGGCATCTGACTCGTGGGTCTGATCTCCAGTTTGTCTCCTGCCTCTGATCTCCCAGTATCCCAACTCCTGTCTTGTGCCTATGACCTCTGGCGTGGACTGCTAGGTCTGGCCCATGACCATGCTGTGGCAACTGGATTCTTAACTTTAAGCACCTAATTGAGTCCCACTGACATCACCGGCGTGATACAGCTCCAACTAGAGGAGAAGGCGTTTAACTCCCTAGGGGGAATTTTCCAATGCAGGGGAGGATCCAGCCCCATATTCACTTTCTATATTGCCCTGTCACGGCTCAGGCATCCGTCGCTCTAACCGGCTTAGAGTTGTTCTGTGCTTGTGCCCTGCGGAGTTCCAAGAGGCGTTACCCACACGCTCTAGGGCACCCCGCCTTTACCCTTCTGTGGGCTCAAGGCATAACCCGGTTAATTTAAAAGAACAGGAGTACTTGTGGCACCTTAGAGACTAACAAATTTATTAGAGCATAAGCTTTCGTGGGCTACAACCCACTTCTTCGGATGCATATAGAGTGAAACATATATTGAGGAGCTATATATACACACATACAGAGAGCATGAACAGGTGGGAGTTGTCTTACCAACTCTGAGGCCAATTAAGTAAGAGAGAAAAAACTTTTGAAGTGATAATCAAGATAGCTCAGTACAGACAGTTTGATAAGAAGCAAGTGTGAAAATACGGTTAATTTAGGCACCCGCCCTTTCCCAGTTCCTAGGGCTGGGCATAACCTGGTTAATATAAGTACCAACCCTTATTTAGTTCCTAGGGCTCTGGGTGTAATCGGCTGTGGATTTATGGGGCCTTTTATTAGTAAAAGAGCCTTATGTGGTAATATCCTTAAGCTCTATTTATTAACAGTCACCAAAACAGAAAACACGCTAAGCAATGCTCACCACTCCCAATAAGGCAGTCGAACTTTCTTGGTGGCCAGTCAAAATTAGATCGTCTGGAGCTCCAGCTTCTGCACGGTGTCATTGGCAGGGGTTGAGGTCTTGCAGCTCTGATCTTGGGGCTGTGTCCTGGAGTTAGATTCCAAAGAACTTCCTTTGGGACCCCAGTTTATATAGTTGAAACTTGGGTCCTACTTCGCTAGACCTTAACCAATCATTTCTAAGGTCCTACAAAACAGTATTTTTCACCAGCCTAGCCCATTACAAAATAATTCTTTAACCAATCAGAGCCCACCACCTTAGTTGATTTAAATCTTGCAAAATGAGTTATGCAACAGACAGAAACAAACAACGAATCAGACAGAGACCATCCAGATAAACAATAGAGAAGTAGGGACCATAACAGGGCCGGCTCCAGGCACCAGCGGAGGAAGCACGTGCCTGGGGCGGCACATGCTAAGGGGCAGCACTCCGTCAATTCTTGGGGCGGCACAGTCCGAGCGGCTTTTTTTTTTTTTTTTTTGCTTCGGGCAGCAAAAATGGTAGAGCCGGCCCTGGACCATAAAGGCAAAACAATAAAGAAGTATAGATTTACCAATCACAACCATTGAGAAGTGATTCCTTGCCAGACAGAATGCTATCAAACAAAGTTAAGAACATGAGAACGGCCATACTGGGTCAGACCAAAGGTCCATCTAGCCCAGTATTCTGTCTTCCAACAGTGGCCAATGCCAGGTGCCCCAGAGGGAATGAACAGAACAGGTAATCATCAAGTGATCCATCCCCTGTCACCCATTCCCAGCTTCTGGCAAACAGAGGCTAGAGACACCATTCCTGCCCATCCTGACTAATAGCCATTGATGGACCTATCTTCCATGAATTTATCTAGTTCTTTTTTGAACCCTGTTATAGTCTTGGCCTTCACAACATCCTCTGGCAAGGAGTTCCACAGATTGACTGTGCATTGTGTGGAAAAAATACTTCCTTTTGTTTGTTTTAAACCTGCTGCCTATTAATTTCATTGGGTGGCCCCTAGTTCTTGTGTTGTGAGAAGGAGTAAATAACACTTCCTTATTTACTTTCTCCTCACCAGTCATGATTTTATAGACCCTCCATCATATCCCCTCTTAGTTGTCTCTTTTCCAAGCTGATAAGTCCCAGTTTTATTAATCTCTCCTCATACGGCAGCCGTTCCATACCCCTAATCATTTTTGTTGTCTGTAAACATCTTAAGATCTGTTTCTTGATCTGGTGACGGTGGGTACTATTAGGACAGGATCTCCTTCTTAACAGCCTGATATTACACTGTTTTGATGCAATTTAGATGGCATGTGGGGATGTGACTTTCTACTTCTTAGCTCATGGCTGCTGCTTCCCTACTGTGGCTGCTTCTGCTTACTGCAGAAAAAGGTCTCAGACCTTACAGTGGGTCTGCGCCGGAAACACAATTCATCCCGGAGAGACCCCCAGGGCAGTTTGACTCCACCATCAGCCACTGACTGCACCATAATGGTGTGACTGAGGCCTGGGTGATTTTCTGCACATGGTTCTGAACATTGGCAAAACAGTGACCTCTTCAATGACACTGAAGGGAACAGTTAAAGTGGAGCAAGGAACAGTGTCTTTTTCCTACCTTCTGGCTACCAAACACTGGCTTTTCCAGACACCTCCTCCGGCAGCGAATACTTTTTGTTTAAACCATGCAGTAGGGCCTTTTTATTTATTTTGTATGTTTCTGGAAACAAATGCAATGCGATCAGACGAAAGTTACGAATGATTCAAGAGAGTGGTCACTTGCAAAGCGGTGCCTGAGCAAGGTTTGCCTAAAATGCGAAGGGATTCACCCGGCTTGTCTTAATTGTGGCATACAGATGCCTTTCCTATTCCTAAGCATATGAAATAATGTCTGCATGTTGACTCATGAATGGCGCAACCCTGCTCCCACTGAAGTCATCTGCTTTCCTGCTCTGATGTAGAATGTTTTCATGGTAGCACAGGTTGCATGAAAGTCATTTACCTTCGCCAGTGACCTGGCACCATGTGTTGGCTGCTGTTTGCTGTTGGACCACCCACTGCCCTGCCCCACGCCCCTATGCCAGGGATGGAAGATGCTACTTCTTCCCATTAGCAGCCCACCTTCTACCTGAAGGTTTCTAACCAGGCTTTAACTTTTCCAAACTGAGGTCGCAAGCCACAGCTGTAGAATTATGCCAGTAAGGACTGCCTGGAGTGCAGGACGTTCTGATCCCACCCAGTCACCAACGCCAGCCCCTTCCCAGCACCAGCCCACCCCGACGTGCCACCTGCATGTACAGCTGGCGCCACTGGCTTTACATCACCCAGCATTTGCTTTATATCACTTACGCTGACATTAGGGGAATTCCCCACTGTCATTCGAGGGCAGTTTTCCAACTCCTTTGTGCTGTTTGAGCAATGCAAAGCAGCCAGGATACAGTCCAAGGAACTGGCCCTGAGTTTGTATAAGGCTCATATTGTTTGTTTTTCTTCTTTCCTTCTGAGTTACGGTGTTTCTATTCTTTCTTAAAGCTATTGTAGAGGATCTAAATGGCAAGTGAACTGAATGGCAGCATTTTATCGGATATACTTCTTGCGGAGCCCTGTATTGTTTAAAAGAGGACCCTAGAAGAGATCCCCACCCCTCATTTCTCTTTAGATTCTAGCACAATGCCCTCAAAGAAGAACTCATTAACAGGTGCAGGCCGCGGGGAGGGGAGTGGGTGGAATTGGAGCCCTGCAGGCTTTATGCTAGACGATAATGAAGGAGATGGGTCTGTCACCACCATCACACTCCCTTTTTAGCCACAGCAATGTTGGAGGCTGTTCCAACTTAATATATTACGGGGTTCAATGAGGGTGCATTGGTGCTAGGGGCTGAAGGAAAGATGATCCTGCCCACAAAAAGCCAACCGTGTAAATATAGGAGAAAATGTGAGCTACCAATACATTGTTCCTTGTCTGGTCTATTCCCTCATCTTCCAATACAATCATTTGTAAGGCTTGAACTGCAGACAAAGTTGTACCCGTCACCTTTCAATCAAATGGACTGATCCGACCTCTTTAAAAGCAAATGTTAAACCTCTGGAGGAGTGTGATGAGTTACAAATGAGGGGCTCTAATCCTGCAATTGACAAGGTGCAGACAGACAGCAACTGTAACACCACTGCAAACATTTTGATTAAGAACCAGGCAAGTCTTCACAGACAACATGAGGTTAGTGACAACGCTATTAAATCACGTCATGTCAGGATACTGGGGCTCTATGCATTGTGATGGTCCAGATCTCTGTGATAATTCTCTGATTGTTTGAAATAATTTTAGGAAAGAGTATTTGAGACTCTTTGAGGATGATTAAAGCTTTCCATATTCCATTTATATTTTCTGCCTCTTTGTGCTGAACAGGGATAATTCCTTATCCTTCGAGAACTGGCAAATATAAGATCATGTCTGAAGTAAGGAGAAATATGGGAAATTGACCAAATTTCAGTAACAAAGCTTTAGATTTTTTTCCTGACAGAGCTACAGCTTCACAGATGCACAGAAAGAATTGCTGATCCTAACTCGGATTTCTGAATCAGTCTGTAAAAATACCTGATAACGCCTAGGAGCCCCGGGGAGTCCCGGGCCAATGCCCCATTGCGCTAGGTATTGTACAAACACCACACAAAAAGACTGTCACTGCCCCAAAGAGCTTACAGTCTAAGGCCCTGGCTACACTTGCAGATGTACAGCACTGTGCGTTAAACCTGACTTCGTGCCGCTGAGTCGGGAAAGCGCTGCAGTCTGTCCACATTGACAGCTGCCCAGCGCACTGTCGTGGCCACATTTGCAGCAATTGCAGCGCCATTGGGAGCGGTGCATTATGGGCAGCTATCCCACAGAGCACCTCTTCCCATTCTGGCGCCGTGGGTTGTGGGAAGGGGGCGTGGGTGCAGGGGATTCTGGGTCCTGTCCCAATGCCCCGTGATGCATCGCTTC
Organism: Terrapene triunguis; assembly: GCF_002925995.2. Classification (NCBI taxonomy): domain Eukaryota; kingdom Metazoa; phylum Chordata; order Testudines; family Emydidae; genus Terrapene; species Terrapene triunguis. Next base: position 14,087,181 of record NW_020664540.1, on the reverse strand, counting down.
GCATCCCAGAAATCCCTTTGTTTCCGTCCACCTTCGGCGCCATCTTTCAACGGTTTCTGTGCAGCGCGATCTGTCTGTGGGAAATGGAGTCCGAACTGCTGAGGCGTATGATGACTTATCTCGCCAGCACGTCACGTTTGGCTGTCGAACTATTCCTTAAGATCCAAAGTGACAGTGAGAGTGAGGGTGAGGAGTCCAACGATGCTATCGAGCCACGTAACGCGTACGACACAAAATTGCTTGTGGCATTCATGGACATGCTCAGCACCATGGAACGCTGCTTTTGGGCTCGGGAAACAAGCACCGAGTGGTGGGATCACATCGTCATGGAAGTCTGGGATGACGAGCAGTGGCTGCAGAACTTTCGGATGAGAAAAGCCACTTTCATGGGACTGTGTGAGGAGCTCGCCCCCACCCTGCGGCGCAAGGACACGAGATTGAGAGCTGCCCTGCCAGTGGAGAAGTGGTTGGCTATTGCAATCTGGAAGCTGGCAACTCCAGACAGCTACCGGTCGGTCGCAAACCAGTTTAGAGTGGGAAAGTCGACCGTTGGAATCGTGTTGATGCAAGTTTGCAAGGCTATTAATCGCATCCTACTCAGAAGAACCGTGACTCTGGGTAATGTGCAGGAAATAGTGGATGGCTTTGCACAAATGGGGTTCCCTAACTGTGGAGGGGCGATAGATGGAACGCACATTCCTATTCTGGCACCACCCCACTTAGGATCCGAGTACGTTAATCGGAAGGGGTATTTCTCTATGGTTCTCCAGGCGCTTGTGGATCACCGTGGGCGTTTCATTGACATTAATACAGGCTGGCCCAGAAAGGTGCATGATGCACGCATCTTTCGGAACACTTGGCTGTTCAGGAAGATGCAGGCCGGGACTTTTTTCCCAGAGCGGACGATCACGGTAGGGGAAGTTGAAATGCCCATTGTGATCCTTGGAGATCCCGCTTACCTGTTAATGCCATGGCTCATGAAACCCTACACAGGGAGCCTTGACAGCAGCAAGGAATGGTTCAACTACAGGCTGAGCCGGTGCTGAATGACTGCGGAGTGTGCCTTTGGCCGTTTAAACGGCCGCTGGCGATCTCTGTATGGGAAGCTGTACTTGGCCGAAAACAGCATCCCCGCGGTTATATCCGCGTGCTGTACCCTCCATAATATTTGTGAAGGGAAGGGTGAAAGCTTCACTCAGGCATGGACCTCCGAGGTTGAACACCTGGAGGCTGAATTTGCACAGCCAGAGAGCAGGGCTATTACAGGGACCCAGCACGGGGCTGCAAGGATTAGGGATGCCTTGAGGGAGCGTTTGAGGCTGAAAACCAGCAGTGATATCTGGTGCCCTGCACGGGAGTGAAGTGCAGTAGTTCCAATCTTTAGGAATCAGTGTCTGCTAAGCAGACAAGCAGACTTGCAGTGCCTGTTTATTTCCTGGGCTAAGGAGTCTTTTACTTTATGCAATAATAAAGAATGTTTTCAAAGCCAAAGAATCCATTTATTGAAAAGAAAAAAAAATTATTTATTGAAAAGAAACAAGGGGGTGGAATGGGGAACAGTACAATCACAGATTTGCGTATGTCCTGTCTGGTGTGCTGTGCAGTGAGTGCTGCACTTCAGGACAGCTATATTGCATGGTGAAGGGGGTTGAGTGCAGAGGGTAAGAGTTGTGGTTTTCAGGGCTGGGTGGTGAAGATACTGGTGTTGGAGGCAGCGGGTGGCATGAAGAACATGGAAGTTGGGGAAAGTGGGTTGGAGGTGACAGTGGGGCACAACGGAAAGAGTTTTGGGACAAGGGCTGTGGTGGGGGTGGCGTTTGCGGTACTGCTCCTTCTGCATGGCTACCAGCTCCTGGATAGCATCTGCTTGGTGCTCCAGGATGCTTATGAGCCTATCAGTGCTTTGCGGCCGGTGCGCCGTGCTTTGCCGCCGGTGCGCTGCGTTTTCCTGGCGGATCCTGCTTTCTCTCTCCCTCCAGTCCTGTGCTTTCTCATTCTCTTTACTAGATTGCTGCATCACTTCTTGCAGCATGTCTTCTTTGCTTTTTCGCGGTCTCTTCCTGAGTCTTTGCAGTCTCTGAGCAGGCGATAAGAGGGACGGCTGAGGTCTCAAGGTTGATGCAGCTGTATAGGCAAAATGCAACATTTAACAGAGGCAGCATTGTTTATACCAGACAGAGTAATGATTTCCCCCTCACTTAAGGAGTAGAAAACACACAGGGTCTACACAATAGCATAATTTTCCCGTCCCAAACAGAGCACACATATCCCACGGGAGCCTCAAAATGGTGAGTAAGGGGGACTGATTGTTTCAGGGCTGCACTGTCCTCTGGGTTTCTGTGCCTTGGGGAGAGCCAACAGCTTCAGGGGGCACCTACACTGAACACTGTCCCAACATTTTCCACAGGAGTTCGTCCTGGACGATATCTCGCTGCTGAGGGTGACCTGGGAAGCAAGGGAGGGTCTTCTACTGCAATGCGGCTTCCGCCCTGGCCCATATGCAGCTTGCCTGTGTGCAGCAATAGTCCCCCTGCCCCTCGCGGCACAGTGGCGCAGACACGTTAGCCTGGCTGGGACAAGGACCACGGTGGCTCTCCCAATAAACCTGCGCAAGCTCATTGCACACGTTCTGGATGAGACATTTGAGGAGATTACCGAGGCCGATTACCGCAATGTGATAAACCACATCAATGCACTGTTCCGCATCTAGGCATGCATGCCTAACCCTCCTCTCCCAAAGAGCCCGCACCGAAAAAATTCCTTCCCGAAAAAAAAAAACCGCTTACCAGGAACCTGCTCTTCTGTTTGTCCTCCACCAAGTACCGGCCGCTGCGACTGGCTACCTTCCTCCTGGCTCGAGAAGAGCTCCTGGCTGTATGCCTCCAGGGATTCCGGGGTGTCTCCATCCGGCCCACCACCATCACTCCCATTTTCCTCCTCCTCCCCCCCCCCCCACCGGCTCTGAAGTGTCCATGGTGGTGCTCGGAGTGGAGGTGGGGTTAACCCCAAGTATCGCATCCAGCTCTTTGTAGAATTGGCAGGTCGCGGGGGGAGCACCCGAGTGGCCATTTGCATCATGGGCTTTGCGGTAGGCACTCCGCAGCTCCTTCACTTTAATCCTGCATTGCAGGGCATCCCGGTCATGGCCCCTTTCCATCATGTCCTTTGATACCTTCCTGAAGGTATCGTAATTCCTACGGCTGGAGCGCAGCTGGGACTGGACAGCTTCCTCCCCCCAAACACTGATGAGGGCCAGCAACTCACCATTGCTCCATGCTGGGGCTCGCTTGGCGCGTGGAGGCATGGTCACCTGGAAAGATTCGCTGATAGCACTCCACACCACTCCGGGCTGAGCAAACAGGAAGGGGATTTTTAAAATTCCCGGGGAATGTAAAGGATCGGTCACATGGTTGGTTACCTGAGGCCAGGGCAGTAGAGTTTGAACTGATGACCAGAGTGGCTAGAACAGGCATTGTGGGATACTGCCGAATACTTCTGGAGGCCATTCACAGCGCATTGGGCGGCCACACTGGCGCCGCAGCGCTGCAGCGGCAGCGCAATACTCGCTATTCCTCTCGGAGAGGTGGAGTACATGGAGCGCTGCAACCACGGAGATACAGTGCTGCAAATGCCTTGCCAGTGTGGACGGGGAGTGAGTTACAGCGCTGGGGGAGCCTTTACAGCGCTGTAACTCGCAAGTGTAGCCAAGGCCTAAGTATAAGGCAAGAGATGGCTACAGATAGGAGAGTACAAGAAAACAATGAGACAACAACGCTGTCTCCTCTTCCTGCAAAGTTTAGATTGACAGTAGATGGGAAGCTTGTCTTTCTTAGGGTGATTAGTTGTGTTCCTGTAGTGCCCCAGCCACCCTTGTGCTGGGCGCTGTACGTACACATAGGCAGAGATGATCTCTGCCCAAAGATCTTAGTCTAAATATACAAGATAGTTGAAGAACAGGAAGGGGAACAGAGGCAAAATTACTCATCCATGGTTGCATGGCCGGTCACTAGTAGAGGCAGGAATAGAACCCAGGTGCCCAGGCTGTTGATTTAACCACTAGGCCATGCTGCTTCTCTTAATTTTAACTAAGGAACTGTTTTTCTTAGGTCACATCTAAATAATGTGAGTGAAGGGCAGCCAGAACAGGGTGGGTCTAGCGAGCTCAGAGGACAAGCTGGTGGCCATCTGTCATTTCTGACTCTCAGCCAAAGATTTTGACATATAATGGCATTTCATTGTACAGTAACGAGCGCCTCCTAGACCCACCGCCTACACAAATGTATTTTTTACTACATTTAGGAATGCTTGGTAGCTGTGTATTTTTCTAATATAGGATCCTAAGAGGACTCACATGTGACAGATTGTGAGGTTCCCCCCCCAGAAGTATTGATTCCTATTGAATTTTGTCCTTACTATTTGCCATTCATCAACGAGGTCCCAATCCTGCGAGCTGTTCCATGTGGACAGACCCCCAACAACCGCGCAACGCCTCATCGAAATCAACAGGAGTAAAGCAGCATGCCGGATCGGGGACTAACATTTCACTGGTGACTGTAACAGAAAATTATAAATATGATTCTTTACAAAAAGTCCAGGTGTTATCGACTGGTAACGGTGACGCACGTAGGGCCCCAGCCATCCACTCCTTCTGTGCCCAAAATTCCCACTGAAGACAAAGAGAACATTAGACACAGCAGGAATGCAGGAGCAGGCTCCCGCTGACAAGAAATATCTCCTGTCTCCCAAAATATTTAGATGAAATATGTTTCTGGACTACTTTTCCATTACCGTAAACGTCCACCGTGAAGCTGCGTGCGTCTCCAAAGTAATTGGAACACTCAGTATCATAACACAGCCAGAACGTGTACTTCTGAGGACCCGTGGTTGTTGATTAATGGATAACACGATACCTTAAAAAAGACCATCTGCTCGTTTAGGGCTGCATAATGAAAAGTAAACGGGCTAATTAAATCAATCCATTTTTATTTTGGTTTAAATGCTAGGTCACCTTAAATTGTTCATATTCTTTTAATCATCTTTTATTTTTAGACACAGCACAAAATACGCAAATATTTAACAAGGGGGAGTAATAAAAAGCAACAGCTTTGTTCTCTTGTGCCTCTCCTAGCCTTTAGAACAGAATTGAGTGCTTCCAAGAACATTTGTTCTGCCTGGTATGTTCTGCAGGGGCTTGATCCTGTGCTCATTGAAGTAAATGGCAAAACTCCCACTGGCTTTTGTTAGCACAGGATCAGAGTCCATTGGTGTTGACTCTAATACACCTATATAACAGGCCGGGGGCAGAGGAAGAACGAGAGATTAAAGGGTGCGCCAGAAGGCAAAGAGTGGTCCCTCAACCATTTATTTACCCAGTTATTTATAGCTAGGGCCCTACCAAATTCACAGCCATGAAAAACGCGTCATGGACCGTGAAATCGGGTCTCCCACCGTGAAATCTGGTCTTTTGTGTGCTTTTACCCTATACTATACAGATTTCATGGGGGAGACCAGCGTTTCTCAAATCGGGAGTCCTGACCCAAAAGGGAGTTGCAAGGGGGTCACAAGGTTATTTTAGGGGGAGAGGGGTCATGGTATTGCCACCCTTACTTCTGCGCTGCCTTCAGAGCTGGGCAGCTGGAGAGCAGCGGCTCCTGGCCAGTTCTGAAGGCAGCGCCACCGCCAGCAGCAGCGCAGACGTAAGGGTAGCAAGTACTGCAACCCCCCCTACAATAACCTTGTGATCCCCCCCCCCCCTCAACCTCCTTTTTGGATCAGGACCCCTACAATTACAACACTGGTGAAATTTCAGATTTAAATAGCTGAAATCATGACATTTCTGTTTTTTAAAATCCTCTGGCTGTGAAATTGACCAAAATGGACCATGAATTTGGTAGGGCCCTATTTATAGTGTACTCACCACTGTAGGATCAGGTCACTCTGAACACAGAGTCATAGATTTTAGGCCCCCAGATGGGACCACTAGATTATCCAGTTTGACCCTCATAGATTTTAGGCCCCCAGATGGGACCACTAGATTATCCAGTTTGACCCTCTGTACAATGCAGGCCAGAAAATGTCATCCAATCACCCACGTACTGAGCTCAATAACTTGGTTTGACTAATGCATATCTTCCAGTCTTAGGCCTGGTCTACACTTAACATTTAGCTAAGCTGTTCATGAGTATGAAAAATCCATACCTCTGAGTGCCACAGCTCTGTCAGCCTCTCCCCAGAGAAGACACAGCTAGGACGCATTTGCACCAATCCCTCAGACAGAGACAAGCACCTACAAGATCTCTATCAAGCATTCTTAAAACTACAATACCCACCTGCTGAAGTAAAATAACAGATTGACAGAGCCAGAAGGGTACCCAGAAGTCATCTACTACAGGACAGGCCCAACAAAGAAAATAACAGAACACCACTAGCTGTCACCTTTAGCCCCCAACTAAAACCTCTCCAGCGCATCATCAAAGATCTACAACCTATCCTGAAAGATGATCCCTCACTCTCACAGATCTTGGGAGACAGACCAGTCCTCGCTTACAGACAGCCCCCCAACTTGAAGCGAATACTCACCAACAACCACAGACCACAGAACAAAAACACTAACCCAGGAACCTATCCTTGCAACAAAGCCCGATGACAACTCTGCCCACATATCTATTCAAGTGACATCATAATAGGACCTAATCACATCAGCCACGCCATCAGGGGCTCGTTCACCTGCACATCTACCAATGTGATATATGCCATCATGTGCCAGCAATGCCCCTCTGCCATGTACATTGGCCAAATCGGACAGTCTCTAAGCAAAAGAATAAATGGACACAAATCTGACATCAGGAATCATAACATTCAAAAACCAGTAGGAGAACACTGCAACCTCTCTGGTCACTCAGTAACAGACTTAAAGGTGGCAATCTTGCAACAGAAAAGCTTCAAAAACAGACTCCAACGAGAAACCGCTGAACTTGAATTAATATGCAAACTAGATACCATCAATTTAGGCTTGAATAGAGACTGGGAATGGCTGAGCCATTACACACATTGAATCTATTTCCTCATGTTAAGTATCCTCACACCTTCTTGTCAAACTCTCTGATATGGGCCATCTTGATTATCACTACAAAAGTTTTTTCTCTCCTGCTGATAATTGCTCATCTTAATTAATTAGCCTCTTAGAGTTGGTAGGGGAACTCCCACCTTTTCATATTCTCTGTATGTATATATATATCTCCTCACTATATGTTCCATTCTATGCATCCAATGAAGTGGGCTGTAGCCCACGAAAGCTTATGCTCAAATAAATTTGTTAGTCTCTAATGTGCCACAAGTACTCCTGATCTTTTTGCGCATACTGACTAACACGGCTGCTACTCTGAAATCTATCGATCTAGCTACCATGGCTCAGGGAGGCAGCATTCCTACCTAGCAGGAAAACCTCTTCCATCAGTGTAGGCTGCATCTACCCTACAGCATTATGCCGGCAGGGGGTTGCACTGATGCAGCAACACCAGTGGCGAGGCACCCAGGGTCTGGGACAAACAGGTTCTCAGTTTCCCCCTCTGTCTCCCCAGGGTTATTCAGATCTTCGTAACAGTTTGAGTTTGAGCCAATGAAAAAGAGAAACAACATAACATTTTTGTCTCTCTCGTCCACGCTGCTTGACTAGCTGATCAGGCCCTGCAGAGGGAGTCCATTGTTCATGTAAATCCTCAGCAGGGGTAAATAAGCGGTGGATCTGCCCTATCTCCTGTAGCAGGGCGCTGGTGCAAAAGCACCTAATTAGCCCCTGCCCGGTCGGCTCCAATCAAGGGAAGCAGAGTGGGGCTGATGGAAAAGGCCTGATGCCAGCCGGAGGATTGGCAACACCTGCTGGCCTGACAAGCCAAGGGCTATAAAGGCTGAGAGAGAGGCAGGAGGCAGCAAGGGAGAAGTAAGTAAGTCAGTCAGTCAGGGAGGGAGGAAGCAGGAGGGAGGGAGGGAGGGAGCTGGAGGCCTTCTAGCTGAAGGCTGACTCTGCCTGTAAAGGGTGTATATAGATGGACACTGGTGGTTGGACAACCTTAAGTAAATAAAGATACAGGTGTTGCACAACCCTGAAGCCTCTCTGAGAGCAAGCGGGCCCCGGGAAGAGGGGTGGGTCGTGAACCCCGTTACACCGCCATTCTGCAAAACTGCAAAGAAGGGTCAGAAATGCACTTTGTTTTCCAAACCACTTTCTTTTTCAACCTAAACCTAATACCCAATACCCAAACAACTGGCTACGTGATTTGCGGAGGGGCCCAATCCTACATTCTTTATACAGCTGGAAGTTGCTGAGCTCTCAGTGTGCAAGGAATGCAGGATCAGGCCCCAAATATGCAAAATATTTATTATAGCCTATCTTCACAAGCATAAAATACATTGTCTAGTCAGGACATTAATAAGCAGAGAAGAAGTGAAAAATGTGTTCTTAAGAAAAGCATTTTCTGTTCTTCATCTAAAAGATGCTGACATGTTGTCTCACAGTCCAGCTTGCTTGGCTGCGCTAAAGAATGTAGTATGTTTCCTTTATAAGAGTTTGATACTATGTTCTCGTTTGGGAGATTTCATTTTCATTATTTTCACACTGTCCTCCAAGGACAGGGATTCCACAACCTCCCTATGTAACCTGTTCCAGTGGTTAACTATCCGTATAGTTAAAAGTTTTCCGAAAATCTAACCTGAATCTCCCTTGCTACAGACTAAGTCAATTACACTGCTCTACAGCCAAAATGCTTCTGAAATAAATGTAGTCAAACTTTACTAATTCTG
>NW_020664540.1:14062230-14073382 GCF_002925995.2 Terrapene triunguis | reverse complement strand
TGGAATGACTGTTTTTCATTCCTCCATAAATGAACATATTGGACCCGATTCTCCTCCCACTGACATGGGTGTAAATCAGGAGTAACTCCACTGAAATCAATGGAACAACACTGGTGGAAAATCGGTGTGAAAGAAAAATGAAGCCTATTATTTTGAGACTTTCCTTTAATGTACCTGTTCCATAACCGTAAATGTGCTGGGTTTTATATGCAGTGGTGTTGTAGCCATGTCGGTCCCAGGATATTAGAGAGACAAGGGGAATGAGGGGACATCTTTGACTGGACCAACTTCTGCTGGCGAGAGAGAGACACTTTCGAGCTGACACACAGCTCTTTTTCGGGTCTGTGTAGCTGGAAAGTTTGTCTCTCTCACCGACAGAAGTTGGCCCAACAAAAGATATCACCTCACCCACCTTGTCTCTGTTGTGTTTATAGTAACTAAAGATTTGCAACGTTGAATGATTTGAAACTTAAATGTTGCTTTAAAAAAAATACACCCCATTTTTACTATGAAGTCATCATCTCCAAAAATTACCGGTTTTCGCACAATGTTTTAGTATTACGATAATTACTGTGCAATAAGAGTGCCCCCTTGTGGACACAGTAATGTATCACCTTTGAGTTCTATTATGGCCTTAGGGCTTGTCTACGCATGGAATTATGCTGGAACAGCTATTCCTAAATTGCTCCATGTGTAGACAAACCCTCAGGCACCTCAGAGTAAATCCTGGATAACTCTATTGACTTTGTTGGAGTTACGCAGAGTTTTCTGTGGCATAAATGTGATCAGAATCAGGTAGAACTGGACTGGAGGCTGGCATCATAATCTAGGGACAGATTTTTAAAGGCATTTGGATGCAGAGAGGCACCTAGTGAGATTTTTTTCAAAGGTGCCTAGCTCTCACTGAGGGCTTGTCTACACTACCGCGGTAGTTCGACGGCTGGCAATCGAACTTCCGGGTTCGATTTATCGCGTCTGGTGTGGACGCGATAATTCGAACCAGGAAGTGCTCGCCGTCGACTGCGGTACTCCACGTCAGCGAGAGGAGTACCGCGGAGTCGACGGGGGAGCCTGCCTGCCGTGTGTGGACCGCGTCTGAACCGCGGTAAATTCGAACTAAGGTATGTCGACTTCAGCTACGTTATTCACGTAGCTGAAGTTGCGTACCTTAGATCGAATTGGGGTGTTAGTGTAGACCAGGCCTGAGAATTAGGTGCCTAATGGTACAGATGGGTGCCTAAATATCTTTAAAGTCTGGTGTCATTTTGTTTTACTTTGCAGGTATGTGATTTCCTGCTGAGATGCAGAAGTGTAGTGTAGAAGGGATACACAGAAGAGGATTAGATTCTAAAAAACCCCTTCTAACCCTGTGGTTCTATGATTCTAAGTACTTAGACTGTAAATTCTTTGGGCAGAGATTTGTCTTTTTCTGTGTTTGTGCAGCACCTAGCATATTTGTGGGCCCTGGCCCATGACTAGAGCTCCTAGGAACGACCACAAAACAAATAAATAATAATAATGGAAAGTGGGTGAAAAAAATTAAAACACATGTAAACACATGAGAGCGTATGCGCTCCCCAAAGTGCTTCTTTGGCTTAGTTTTGGTGTGCGGTGTTGACTTTCCCTTGTAAATTTAATAATCACTATTTACGTGAAACAGACAATGCCCACTTTTTACTTTCACTAGATTCAGATTCATGCTCTATTTCTTTAGTCACTGTTCATATTGAAGGAGAGGTTATGGTACTTTTGTGCAGCTCAGGGGCTTTCTCTTCTTTGCCCAGAGACTGCTAAAACTTCTCTGACAACTTGGATCCTGGGGTCATAACAATACTTTGGAGAAGAATGTTTTTTCCCCTTTACAATGCACCGGTATTTTAAAAACAAAACTCCTGAACTCTCTTACAAGATCCTTATCCCACCTGTATTATTCAGCTGGAACATTACCAGTGGGTATCCGTGCAACATCACATTGTATATTTGTCTCCTTTTCTAAAAAAGGATAGGATAGGAAGTCCATATACAAATACAGCACTTAACCACTGTTAATTGTCTTGGAGAACCACTATAAATGTATCTATTAAAAACCCCACTGAAAGGGTTTCCCATTAACAGGCTAACACAAGACCACAAAAGCAATGATGTTTACAATTAGGGTCTAACAACACCCAGACCCGTTGATAAGGAGATAGGGCATTCTGCATAGGCTTTGGAAGATCCTCAACTGGGCGTTTTCTCCCTTTTGTGGTCTTAGCAAACCTTTAACATTCTTTGTTTTGTGTTGTGTCCATTTCAATTTTATAGGTAAAAACATCTGGGGCATACAATGAATCTGAAAAGAGAACTGAGGAATACGATACCCAGGCTATGAAATATGTGTCCTATTTTCTGTATCCGCTGTGTAGTGGAGGTGCAGCGTATTCACTTCTGAATGTGAAATATAAAAGCTGGTATCCTTGGCTGATTAACAGCTTTGTCAATGGGGTATATGCTTTTGGATGCCTATTTACGTTGCCCCAGCTGTTTGTGGATTATAAGATGAAATCAGTTCCGATACTCTGTCTGAACTTGCACAGGAGTACATGGCATATGTGATATAGCCAGGTTCCAGAATGTAGTTTGGGTGCTAAAAGATGCGTCTCTGCACATCCTAAACTTTAGTCTGCCGTATGTAGTGAAATCTGATTGACTGACTAAACTGGATCACAGCTCATGCAAAGTGGCATCACATCCCCTCTCCCCAAAAATATATTAACTTTTTGGCTGGTCAAAAAAATTGTTATGCATGATAGGTAACAATCCATTCTCTCAAGCACAATGCTCCTTTTGTTTTTAAAATAATGGTTTCCTTCAAAACCTGTAGCGTGAAACAAAAGGGCTAATGATTACCTGCAAAATTATGCTTTAAAAAAAAAAGAAACCTCTCTGAGCTAAAGAGGGGTGACTGGCGTGGGAGGTGGGTGAAGCACACTAAAGGTATAAAATCTACCAGATTGTATTTCCACCCACATAAAAGCTTCTAAAATTGTGTATGTGATTTGTTTCTTTGGCATCTTTTCCTCCAAATTCAGCCCCTAAGTCTCTTCTTGTGGTTAAGATCTCACATTTGATTAGTTTTGATTTTGTAGCTGTAAATCACTGACAAAGAAATTTTGAATATTAAGATGTCCTTAACTGCACTAATGGGCACCACTAAAGTAATTGCATTTTGATTTAATGGCTTTTTTCCCTCCAAACCATACTTTCATATATACAACAGTGTTAAGATACGTGATGGATCTGGATGAGATAGGTTACTGAATTAAGCCAGTTTTCAGAGTACTTTCACATTTACACAAGTGAAGCTGTGGATAGAAAATAAGGGCTTGATCATTTAAATCCATATGGTCCTGAGTAGTAACCCTACTCATATGAATAATGCCAGAAGAAAAGCCGTACTGGGTCAGACCAATGGTCCATCTAGCACAGTATCCAGTCTTCAGGGCCGGCGCATCCTAGGGCGCCAGGATTTGGGGGGCGGCATTTTGCCGCCCTTGGTGGCAATTCAGCGGCGGGGGGTCCTTCCACGCTCCAGGTCTTCGGCGGCAATTCTGCGGCGGGTCCTTCACTCGCTCCAGGACCCGCTGCCGAAGTGCCCCGAAGACTGGGAGCACGGAAGGACCCCCCCACCGCAGAATTGCCGACGACGACTGGGAGCGCGGAAGGACCCCCGCCTAGGGTGCCAAAAACCCTGGCGCCGCTCCTGCCAGTCTTCCAACAGTGGCCTGTGCCAGATGCTTCAGAAGGAATGAACAGAACAGGGCAACTTCTCGAGTGATCCATCCCCTGTCGTCTAATCCCAGCTTCTGGCAGTCAGGGGTTTAGGGACAGCCAAAACATGAGTGACCCTAAACCCCATTGCAGTATATGGGAGCACTCACACGAGTAACCTAATGCATAACTAACGAGGAGTCCTTGTGGCACCTTAGAGACTAACAAATGTATTTAGGCATAAGCTTTCGTGGGCTAGAACCCACTTCATCAGATGCATGGAGTGGAAAATACAGGAGCAGGTATAAATACATGAAAAGATGTGAGTTGCCTTACCAAGTGTGAGGTCAGTCTAATGAGACAAATCAATTAACAGCAGGATACCAAGGGAGGAAAAATAACTTTTGAAGCGGTAAGGAGAGTGGCCCATTTCATAACTGTTTGCAGGAGTAGTTCTTAAGTTAGCACAGCCAACTTTCTTCTGTGAAATGCTACATGTTAATATGAAGTTCAGAATGTTAGCCCGTGCTAGAGACACGGATCAATAAAATGGATAATGTTTTAGAGAACAAAGGACATGAAAACCTCCCTCGCGTAAGAAATCGGGTGCATGTGAGGAGAACGTGGTAAGATTTGAGTGATTTGTGGAAGGTGAATGATGCTTGATTGAAGGTTTCAGATTTTTCACAATGTTAATACATTGGGCACGTGCCTGAACAGACTCGAGTCTCCTTTAAACTCTGGGTACGGGTGGAAAAGTGACTCTGAAATACACAAACATTGGTGTTCCTTGCTGGTTGATGGACAGTAACTTTGTACTAAACTTCTCAGTGTACTCATCAAAATAGGATCTTTCTGGGGCTTAGCACAAAATCTCCCTAATCGTAAGTCAGGTTGCCTTGTTTATACTTCATACGCTATACGCAACAGTGTGACTCTGGAATGAAAGCTTTTGCTGTCAGCTTTGTTGACAGCGCCCGAGAAAAAGTGCAGCTTGCAAGAGTTGCTGTAACATGCGGTTGTTTCTAATAACTGTCTCTGTAGTGAAAGCAAGCCACTGTCTTACAGTCTGTGTCGTAATAACCATGACACGGTGTAATCTGCAAGGGGTTCACCTCCTTACTTGCCCCTTGTTTTATGAGTCACCGGGGGGGTTTCTTAGTCGATTCAAACAGGCGAGACACGGAGCTTAGAGAGCAAATGGAGCAAGGAGGTGTCATTTTTAAGGTCACTGTGAGAGCATACCCACAGTTTAAGAGGAGCATCTATCCGGGCACCTCGTGGTGCCCATGTCACTCTTTTTCCCCCTTCTTTGTCTGCTCTTAAAAAGTGTTTAGTGCTGGTGGAAAGGTGCTAGATTGCTCCCCCAGAAAAGACTCAGCATGGACTGCAGAGCTGAGCGGGTAGGTCAATGTCCCTGTCCACTCAGTCCTTGGTATCTCTGCTGAGACTGTCAGCGGGGGTGCCAAAGGACAGAGACTCGGTCCACCCACCCATTTCAGCTTGCAGGGAGCTAAACAATTAACCCTCCTCCGTCGCTGCTGCCCTGGTCAGCTGTCAACGGCACCCAGCGCCTTCCGCTGGTTTATCAGCCCATGTGCCTCTGTGCATCCGCCTCGCCCAAGAGCAATGCCCCAAAAGTGATCAGTTCCAGAAGGCTGGTAGTGACAACAAGTTACCCGCATCCTTTTAGTTAGAGCTACTGGGCCTTTATCTGCACTCGCTCCATTGCATTTGTTCACTGCAGCAAGTATACGTACAGGGGGTTCGCCCCACTCATCCTGACCACCGCTAACACCCCGGCAGTGGTGCTAAATTTCCAGCCCCCTTTTGCCCTCCTGAGGACTATAAAGGGGGCAGAGGAATCAGGATGGGAAATCCCAGCCATTAACATCAGTGGGGAGAGGATTTCACTCCCTAGCTTTGATCCCCTTTGTGTGGGTGTGGTGGGCAACCGCTTACCCACTGGCGTAGTTCCTTTGACTTCACGGCCCAGTGTTGGCAGGACTGGTGTGTCCCAAAACCCTGTTTGCCTGGCTGCACCTGAAAGCCCCCGCTCCAAAGGCCCCCTCGAAATAGGCCCCTTCACAACTGATTTGCCAGGGTAGATGTGATTTTAAACCCGTGTGTTCCCCAGTGGCAAACCCTGGGTGCAGAATACACCCCCGCGGGTGGAGAGGCAGGAGTGCAGTGGCCCCCCTGAATGGTACACAGCGCCCCAGCCCTCCCGTTTGCCCGGTGCCCCTAGAAGCACCAGCCTCGCTGCCCAGTGCTTCTAGGCTAGGACCAGGGGTGAGGCTGGACCAGGAAGAAGCCAGCTCCTAGCAAGGAGGGTGTAAAGCTATACTGGGGCCAGGGGGATGTTACCTGGGCGGGACCCAAAGCCCGCTGATTGAAGTCAGTGGGAAGACGGCCCTTGGGATCAGGATGGCCACAGTTAGGGTGGGGCGCACGGGGCCCCGACAGGATCGGGGCCTTACCCAATAATTGCCCCCCACCCCGTGCCGCCCAGCTCTCTCTCCCCAGCTCCCGGGGCCGGTACTCACGATGAGGGGCACGGAGCAGACGGTGAAGAGGACGGTCATGAGGGCCAGCAGGACGAGATGATCCAGCTCCTCCATGCGCGGGGCGGCGGGGGCCCGGCCGGTCGCTGCGCCGGCGGTGGGGACGCTGCGGCGGTGGGAGCGGCGGGCCATGCGGTAGAGGCTGCGCATGCTGGCCAGGTTGCAGAGCCCGATGGCCAGCCCCAGCGCGCCCAGCAGGCTGGCGTAGAGCACGGAGTAGCCCCGCGCGGGGGCGCTGCCGCCGGCCATGCGGATGAAGCACCAGGTGCCCGGGCAGTACTGCACGGTGGCGCCGAAGCCCAGCCGCGGCAGGGCGCAGAAGAGGGCGCCCAGGGCGGCGGCGGCGGCCGGGGCCAGCAGGGCGGCGGCCCGGCGGCGGCGCCGCAGGTGGCGCTGGTAGAAGTAGGGGTGGCCCAGCGAGAGCCAGCACTCCAGGGCCATGGCCAGCAGCAGCAGCGTGGGCGCCAGCCCGAAGAAGGCCATGAGGAAGGCGAAGAGCTGGCACAGGGGGCCCGGCTCCCCGCCGCCCGGCCACAGCTCGCTCAGGCTCCGGTTGCGGGCGTAGGCCACCAGCACCATGGGGCTGAGCAGGCACTTGCCCAGCAGGTCGGTCACCGCCAGCCCGCTCACCAGCAGGTAGAAGGCGGAGGCGGGCGGGGGCCGCCCGCGCCGCAGCCGCTGCTGGCCCAGCAGGAAGAGGGCGAGCAGGTTCCCCAGCAGCCCGGCGCCGAAGAGCAGCGAGCCCGGCAGCGCCGACTCGCCGCCCTCGAGGGCGCGGCTGTTCCGGCAGCGGTAGTCGGCGCCGGCGTCCATCGGGAGCGAGAGAAGAGCCCGGCTCCGCGGCGGGACGGGGCAGAGCCCAGCCGGCCGGGGCGCTGGCCCCCGGGGAGGAGGGTCCGGGAGCTCAGCCGGCGCGGGACGGGGAGGGGAAAGCCCAGCCCCGCGGGCGGGGAGGGAGGTGCCGGGGGGCTGGGGAGCGGGGGCTTCCCGCCGGTGCGGGACGGTGTCCGGGAAACGCAGCGATGGGGCGGCCAGGTGCAGCCTAGGAGGGGCCCCCGGGCGGCGGCCAGGCGCCTGAGCGGGCCCCCCGGCAGAGCAGCGGCGTCCCGGGCGCTGGGGCTCAGACCCGCTGCTGCGCCCGGCTGCGGGCGAACAACGGGGCTCCGTCTCTGGCCGCCGCTCTGCCCCGGTTCCTCGGTCTCCTCGGCTCACTGGAGCGACGGGAACCACGCGTGGCCCGCTCCAGCGACAGCCGCCTTCGGACTCAGGGCGAGGTCCCGCGGGAAATCCCAGGGAAAACTCCGGGAGGTCCATGGGAGGCTTAACCAGCCCTCCCTCCCATGGCTCGATGCAGCCTCCCCGCCTTCGCTTCCCCCGTTATCCCTGTTTCTCCAGTTGTCTGGGATGTCTCCCGGGCGGCTCGGAGTAACGGGGCTGGACCGCCCATCCAATCAGCCTGCAGGCACGGCTTGCTCGGCCGCCTGCCACCTCCGCGGAAGGTTTCGATCTCTTGACACGAGGCATTTTCGCTCGCCTGTGACTTCAGCTTCCTCTTCCCCCAGGTCCCTGCTCTAGCCTGTGCGGTGTGGAAATGGTTCGCTCTCGTTTTGAAGCGCGCACAGCATCGTTCCGACGGGCTGGAGAAAGCCACTCACCCCGGGGGAGGAAAGTTCCCTACCAGCACGTTAAGAGGGGGCGGTGGAAGGCCCAGGGGGCCAACCTGTGGGTTTCTGTAGAACTCCACCTTTCCCAGGTTTGGAAGGCAAAGGAAGTTTTGGCCCTTGTGGTCGGAGAGAGAAACTCCGGAATATGAATTGAGGCACTGATGTCTCCCGGAGTCTGCAGAAAGACAGATCCTGTGCCTCCCCTGCTGTGCATAGCTTTGCCAAGGAGTAGCTATGTGAAATTCCTAGAATCATAGAAGATTAAGGTTGGAAGAGACCTCAGGAGGTCATCTAGTCCAACCCCCTGCTCAAGGGAGGACCAACCCCAACTAAATCATCCCAGCCAGGGCTTTGTCAAGCTGGGTCTTAAAAACCTCTAAGGATGGCGGTTCCACCACCTTCCTAGGTAACCCATTCCAGTGCTTCACCACCCTCCTAATAATAAGAACATAAGAATGGTTGTACTGGGTCAGACCAAAGGTCCATCCATCCCAGTATCCTATCTACTGACAGTGGCCATTGCCAGGTGTCCCAGAGGGACTGAACCTAACAGGAATGATCAAGTGATCTCTCTCCTGCCATCCATCACCACCCTCTGACAAACAGAGGCTAGGGACACCATTCCTTACCCAGAAAAAAAAATAGTTTTTTCGAATATACAATCTAGACCTCCCCCACTGCAACTTGAGACCATTGCTTCTTGTTCTGTCATCTGCCACCACTGAGAACAGCCGAGCTCCATCCTCTTTGGAACCCCCCTTCAGGTAGTTGAAGGCGGCTATCAAATCCCCTCTCACTCTTCTCTTCTGCAGTTTAAATAAGCCCAGTTCCCTCAGCCTCTCCTCGTAAGTCATGTGCCCCAGCCCCCTAATCATTTTTGTTGTCCTCTGCTGGACTCTCTCCAATTTGTCCACATCCTTTCTGTAGTGGGGTGACCAAAACTGGACGCAATATTCCAGATGTGGCCTCACCAGTGCCGAATAGAGCGGAATAATCACTTCCCTCGATCTGCCCTCGAGACATTATGCTGGCAGTGCCCCTACTAATACAGCCCAATATGCCATTAGCCTTCTTGGCAACAAGGGCACACTGCTGACTCATATCCAGCTTCTCGTCCACTGTAACCCCTAGGTCCTTTTCTGCAGAACTGCTGCTTAGCCAGTCGGTCCCCAGTCTGTAGCGGTGCATGGGATTCTTCCGTCCTAAGTGCAGGACTCTGCACTTGTCCTTGTTGAACCTCATTAGATTTATTTTGGCCCAATCCTCCAATTTGTCTAGGTCACTCTGGACCCTATCCCTACCCTCCAGCCTATCTACCTCTCCCCACAGCTTAGTGTCATCTGCAGATTTGCTGAGGGTGCAATCCATCCCATCCTCCAGATCATTAATGAAGATATTGAACAAAACCGGCCCCAGGACCGATCTCTGGGGCACTCCGCTTGAAACTGGCTGCCAACTAGACATGGAGCCATTGATCACTACCCATTGAGCCCAACGATCTAGTCAGCTTTTTATCCACCTTATAGTCCATTCATCCAGTCCATACTTTTTTAATTAGGCTGCTCAGTTTCACAGCAGCAGTTGAGAACGCTGTAGGTGGCAGAGCAAGGGACAAGCTTCATTTACATTTCCACGCTGGAACTACCCATGCGGGAGGACCCAAAAGCATCAGGAGGCTGGAAGAGCCCCCTCCCCACCTTTGCAGTAAATAGATCAATGGACGGGCTAGAGAGGACATCCCCTCCTCTAGCAGCCAACAGGGATCAGGTTTGGGCTGGGGAAGAGAGAGAAAGCTCCTTTCAGCTAATGGTGGACAAAGATCCCAGATTTATCATAGCTACAAGGCAGAGGCAGAGGCTGATAAGAGAGTTAGTGCTCTCAAATAGGAGTCAGGGACCGCAGCCAGATTCCAGTGGGTGGGGGTAGAGCTCCTTATCACTTCTCCTTTGCCCTCCACCTCCTCTTGCAGTTGACTACTCTCCCCCAATCTTTTCTTCTGGCATCTGGTTAGTACGTTTCTGGTATATTTTTTTCATGTCCACTCTTTGGGATCCCCAAAATTCAGTTGTACTGTTCTTAAAAAACAA
Source organism: Terrapene triunguis (assembly GCF_002925995.2). NCBI lineage: Eukaryota > Metazoa > Chordata > Testudines > Emydidae > Terrapene > Terrapene triunguis. The sequence continues at coordinate 14,063,317 of NW_020664540.1, read as the reverse complement.
AACAAAATCATAGCCCCCCCCCCCCCCCCATCACCAATCCTCATGCCTCCAAAAGTCACAAACCTTTGTGTAAGAGAAGTCCCATCAGCCGTTTCTTAGCACTGATTTTGCTTTTCTAGTTTATTCATGTGTCAGTCCCAGACACACCCAGGTGCAGTTGTTATCGTTTGCAGGTTGTTCACTAACACTTTTTGAATTGAACAAGTATGAAGAAATGATTTCTGCTCTGTCACTTTTTTTTGCACATCTAAATAAATGCACCCCCCCCCCCAAAAAAGGTACCAAGGTGACAGATGCCTTAGAAATATATAAACTAGACTAAAAAGTCGGGTGTCAATTTTAGTAAATTTTAGAAAAAAGAACAGGAGTACTTGTGGCACCTTAGAGACTAGCAAATTTATTTAAGCATAAGCTTTCGTGGGCTACAGCCCACTTCATCGGATGCATAGAATGGAATATATAGTAAGAAGATATATATACATACAGAGAACATGAAAAGGTGGGAGTTGCCCTACCAACTCGAAGAGGCTAATTAATTAAGATGAGCTATTATCAGCAGGAAGAAAAAAAACTTTTGTAGTGATAATCAAGATGGCCCATTCCAGACAGTTGACAAGGTGTGAGGATACTTAACATGGGGAAATAGATTCAATGTGTGTAATGACCCAGTGTATGAGTATAATGGGTTTGCCTTACATTTCAAATGTTGCAGGAAAATAATGACTTATTTTCAAGTCGTCTATAAAATATACCAGTAGATTACATATAAGGCATTGTATCAGCACTGTGGAGGCCTCAGCTGCAGTACTGTGTCCAGTTTGGAGTACTACACTGTAAGAAAGATGTGAACAAATTGGAGATAGTCCAGATTAGAGCAGCAACAACAACAACAAACGTTTGGAAAGCAAGAGAAATGTTGTGCAATCTAGAGAAGAAGATGGGTGGGGAAGGGAGGACCTGAGAACTCTACAAATATGTAAAGGGTTGTTATAAAGAGGATGGTGATCAGTTGCTTTCCATGTTCACTGGAGGTAGGACAAGTAACACTGGTCTACAATTTTTGAGAAGTCGTCTGCTTCAGAGATAA
>NW_020664540.1:14048926-14057230 GCF_002925995.2 Terrapene triunguis | reverse complement strand
CTGCAATTATTTTAATACTATCTGTTTGGCAAAATCACTTGATGATTACCTGTTCTGTTCATTCCCTCTGAAGCACCTGGCATTGGCCGCTGTCAGAAGACAGGATATGGGGCTAGATGGACTTTTGCTCTGACCCTGTATGGCCGTTCTTATGTTCTTAAAATAAGCAGCAATTTTATGAGAAAAGGCCCAAATGTTCAAAATGGGAGCAGCTGTGGGAACAAAAAGGTCATTTAAACTGAGGTTTGGTCTCCTCCCGTGTCACATGTATAACTGCCATTAATGCTGATGCGAGTTACATACATGTATCAAAGACAGAAACAGCCTTACAGGAATATTTAGAACATGAGACCACGCAGGTATTATTGGTACCTGTCTGGTAAAGGGTGTGTTTCAATCTGTGTTTACTCGGCTAATCTATACACAGGTGCAGTCAGGTTTACTGTCGTATCGTGTGATATTTATTCTGCTATATCTGGGCTGGAGTGAGAGTTTTTACAAGGAAAGAAACCTGTGCAAATAATATTTATTGTGAAACTTTGTACCTTAAGGGAAGAAACTTGATGTAGCTGTTTCACAACAGGCTGGGGAAGACTTGTCACATTCCCACAGTCTACGAAAGATTGCTCTTGGCATGCATTTCAGTAGGAGACTTCCGGGGCCTCCCCGCCACCCCAGGCTGGAAGAAAGTCTATGTTTGTCTAGGGCCCAGTGATGAGATAATCCAGCCTTGATGGTGACCCATCTAGAACCTACCCACACCCCACTGGCGGGTCAGGAAACACTGTTGTAGACAAGCCCTGTTCAGGTGGTACTTTTCCTTCTGAGTAAATGCTAAACCCGTGCCCCAGAATAGAGACGGTGAGCCCTAGTGGATTTAGAAATGATTAAAGGAAATACATCCACAGTTACATTAGATAAGGGATATAAACCATTTTGCTTCAGGGGATCTGCCAACTACTAAACTGCCTGGGATTAGGAACAAGCTTCTCCAATAGACCAATTATCTGTTAATTGTACACTGCGGGGTTTCTTATTTTCCTCTGATGTGTCTGATAAAAGCCATTGCCAGAATCATGATACTGGAGTAGATGGGTCACTCAGCAATCTGGCATTTTGCTTCCTGTGCTTGCGTGGTGTTAGAAGACACAAACCAGAGGTACTCAAAGACCTATGAGTAGGGCCCTACCAAATTCACGGTCCATTTTGATCAATTTCACGGCCAGAGGGTTTTTAATTGGTCAATTTCACGTTTTCAGATGCTTACACCTGAAATTTCACGGTGTTGTAATGGGGGGTCCCAATCCAAAAGGCACCCGGAGGTGGATCTGATCTCTCCCCAAGAGCAGCCGTGCAGGGGAAGGACAAGTCCTGTCTCTCCCCAGCCTGGCCGGGAATTGCAGCTAAGAGCCCCCAGCAGCATGGGGGACATCAGATTTCACGGGGAAGGGTTTATTTCATGGCCCGTGACACGTTTTTCACGGCCATGAAATTGGTAGGGCCCTACCTGTGGGACTTCTTTAAAAGCAGGAGTGTAAACTTAGGCCAGCATTTTCAAAGGTGGGGTGCTAAAGTAAGGGTAGGTCCCTAAATCCAGATTTAGACACCGAAATAAACCGGCTGGTTTTCAGAGGTGCTGGGCACCCGCCGCCTTTAACTGACTTCCCGGGGACCTGTAAGTGCTCTGCCCACTTGAAAATCTGGCTCTTTATTTGGGTGCGGGAGTATGGAGTTAGGGACCGCTCTCTATCTCAGGTATTTAGGTGGCCCCTATCACCATCGGCTCCGAGCGCTTGACAGTGTACTGTATTCACCCTCACAACACCCTTGTGAGGTAGTCCAATGCCATGATCCCCATTTTACAGATGGGGAACTGAGGCACAAAGGGAATAAGGGCTAGGTCTACAAAGGGATTTAGGCACCTACCTGCTAGTTTAGCTGCCTAAATCCAAAATTTCGATCATCAAAACCCCCAGCGCAGCTGTCGCTTAACCCCCTATGTGCCTATGTTCCTGTTGACAAAAGTCCCCTAAAACTCTGCCGGTGGGCACGCACTCAGCTGCCTAAGTTCTGATACCCAAGTCACGGCTAAGCCTGTCGGGATTCACAAACGAGGCATCCCTCGGCTATCTTGCCTGGCAGGGCTGATCCAATTGACGTGCTCTGAGGCAGCTCTTCAGGCCCCCCCGTCTGAGAATTTGGAACAATTTCCAATTTGGGCTGCTTTAAAATGGTTCATTTTCAAGCAGGCCTAAAACCCCTTTTGATTGCCGACTGGCTTTGGAACTGCATGCTTAACTTGCTTGTGGTTTTATCCCTATACTGAAACTGTTCCTCATTTGTTCAGATATATGTTTGGAGTTATTCACGATGAGTTTGCTTTATTGTAAAAGCTCCAAGGATACTTAGGTGGGCCAGAAACTGCCGTCCTGCCACAGACAAAACTCCTACTGAAGTCAGTGAGGTTTTTTTCCTGCACTGACGCTCGAGGGGCATTTTAATTGGACATATGACTCCGCGTCTCTGTTGCGTTGTCTTTCTGAATGTTTCAGAGTAGCAGCCATGTTAGTCTGTATCCGCAAAAAGAACAGGAGTACTTGTGGCACCTTAGAGACTAACAAATTTATTAGAGCATAAGCTTTCGTGGGCTACAGCCCACTTCATCGGATGCATAGAATGGAACATATAGTAAGGAGATATATATACATACAGAACAAGATGGCCCATTTCAGACAGTTGACAAGAAGTGTTAAGTATCCTCACACCTCTTGTCAACTGTCTGAAATGGGCCATCTTGATTATCACTACAAACGGTTTTTTTCTCCTGCTGATAATAGCTCATCTTAATTAATTAGGCTCTTAGAGTTGATATGTCTACTTCCACCTTTTCATGTTCTCTGTATGTATATATATCTCCTTCCGGTATGTTCCATTCGATGCATCCGATGAAGTGGGCTGTAGCCCACGAAAGCTTATGCTCAAATAAATTTGTTAGTGTCTAAGGTGCCACAAGTACTCCTGTTCTTTTTGCTGAATGTTGTAGCTCATTCCTAGAATCACTCTGGTGTCTCGCATTCCATCCTAGAAGTGGCAGCATTTCACCAATTGGTGAAATAGGAGTGGATCCTGCAAACCCGTCAAGTATAGTGTTTCTAGTTTCATTGAAATCTGTGGGCCTCTGTACAGCAATAAACACTGTGATCAGTAGGAAGGGTTTGTAAGGTTGGGCACCACGGGGTGCAGTCCTTCCTGCTACAAGACGCTCTAAAAATGTAACATTAAAGAGGACTCCAAAGAGACAGATTTTTAAGATATTAGTGAATAGTTAATCACCTGACCAGGGAGTTGAACCTTGGACCCTCAGATTAAAAGCCTGATGCTCTGCCAATTGAGCTATTGGGGTGAATGAAAGCCTGGCCTACTTAGGTCAGCCCTTTATTTATAAATGCCTACTACCAGAGGTGATCAGTAAGGCTAAGATCTAGTCATGGGTATTTATAGTAAAAGTCATGGAGAGGTCATGAATTTTTGTTTATTGCCCATGACCTTTCCATGACTTTTTCTATAAATACCCATTACTAAATCTCTGCTCCTGGGCCCCGCTGCTCTGGGGGGCCCTTGCTGCAGTGGTGGGGGCTGACTAGCCCCGGTGGCCCGCTGCTCCGAGGCCCCCAGGGACCACTCTCCAGGGCCGCCCCCGGGCCACTGCTCTGGCCGCACCTGGGACGGCTGCTGCTCGGGTGGTCCCCAGGGCCAGCCGCACCAGCCACTATTGGGGTGCTCCCCAGGGCCAGCAGTAGCCGGTCCAGCTGGCCCCGGGGCCACTCCAGCAGCGGTTGTGGAAAAGTCACGGAATCCACGACCTCCGTGACAGAATCGCAGCCTTAGTTATCAGCCATAAAACTCCAGTCTAGCTTGAATCCTGGGGCATAGAGTTTCAGGCCAGAGCAAAAATCAGCGTGGCAATTATTAAATGGCACAGATGGTAAATGATGAACTAGGCGCCCGAGGTTAGGATGAAAACCTGGCGGGTGCTGGCTCGTGGAACAGCCACCAAGACCCCACAGTTCTTGAGGGCAGCAAATCCTTAATCATAGTGTAAGGCCTGCCTGGGTGTTCCACGGGGGTTTATTAAACCCTTCATGCCCTGGCTGTACTTTAGTATCAGTGCAAGATGATTCAGGGGCCGAACAGAGGCCATCAGTAGATACAGCCTCTGAACTAAAGCTTGCTGAAGTAATTGTGATTTCAGTGGGCTTTGGATCAGGTCCTCTTTGAGAACAGAAATAGTGAGACCCATCAAGAGCAATCACTGCATCTGTTTCTGTACTCCGCATGCCGTTGTGAAGTAACGGGTATATAAAATCATGAGTGGTGTGGAGAAAGTGAATAAGGAAACGTTATTTACTTGTTCCCATAATATAAGAACTAGGGGCCACCAAATGAAATTAATGGGCAGCAGGTTTAAAACAAATAAAAGGAAGTTCTTCTTCACCCAGCGCACAGTCAACCGGTGGAACTCCTTGCCTGAGGAGGTTGTGAAGGCTAGGCCTATAACAGGGTTTAAAAGAGAACTGGATAAATTCATGGAGGTTAAGTCCATTAATGGCTATTAGCCAGGATGGGTAAGGAATGGTGTCCCTAGCCTCTGTTTGTCAGAGGGTGGAGATGGATGGCAGGAGAGAGATCACTTGATCATTACCTGTTAGGTTCACTCCCTCTGGGGCACCTGGCATTGGCCACTGTCGGAAGACAGGATACTGGGCTGGATGGACCTTTGGTCTGACCCAGTATGGCCGTTTTTATGTTCTTAAAAGTGCCAGTGTGCATCCAGTTGTTTCAGTTGCAGGATTGGAGTGGACATGAGAGAGGAAATATTGACCAATCACACTGGATTGTTCACTTTATAGAAAAGATGAATAGGCCACTGTCAGCCGGGATAAAGATGTTGGAGGTAAGTTCCATGGTAGGTATAACTTAAACACTGTCAGGGTTGGGACGTAGGTGGCCAGGTCTAGTGGTTGGCGACCTGGTTCAGAAGTATCATGTTCAGTCACTGGAAATCAGACAGGAGCCGGTCAAACTAATCCAGAGCGGGTCAGAAAAGAGGCCCACGTCTGTAGGGCTTGATGAGGGGGGCCAAGCAGCAGTTAGGTAAAGCCCAGTTATGCGGACAACTTCCTGTGCCTCTCTTTGGTTTAAATAGGAAGTCCTGACCAATCAGAAGTCCTGGTGTTCCTCCAATCAGGGCCCAAGGGAGGCCTCTCTGATATAGCTTGTCTCCGCTCTGTCAGTGGTAGCGAGCCACTGGCTGAGAGCAGGGTGGCGCTAGTGGGCTGGGAACCCCGTGGACCCAGATTCAAGATCTGCAGGGTCACGACAAACACAGAGGGCCAGATGTTTGGCCTCACACCATCTCCTGCATTGGGGTGTGCTGGGAGCATTCGGTACCCTAGCCAGAGCGCCTTGCACTCCCATGAGCTAGGGCTGGTGTAACAGGCCCAGTGGGGCTGTAACCAGTCTGTGCGACTTAGAGCATCCATGGACTTTAACTTGCGCTGGGAGATGAACCAGTGCTCAGCTGCCTGAACCTGGCATAATGCCCCCTCTGCCCACCTCTGTTGGGTGCTGCATTGAGTAGTTTGGCTGGACCCATGGAACCTACAATCAGAGGTGCCTCCTTACCAGCCATGCTCCCCCTCTTTCCGCTTGTGCCCCCAGGCATGTACCTATTTGGCATTGAGCAGGCATGCCACTTACATCACTTTACCACTTACACCCATTTTCTAACCAGTCTACACCCAACGTGTAACTTACGTTACCATGTGTGTCACTGTGGAATTTGGCATGGACACTAACCTAAGGCCTGGTCTACACTAGGCTTTTATGTCGACTTTAGCGCCGTTATATCGAATTAACCCTGCACCCGTCCACACCAGGAAGCCATTTAGTTCGACATAAAGCTCTCTTTAAATCGATTTCTGTAATCCTCCCCAACGAGAGGAGTAGCGCTAAATTCGACATGGCCATATCGAATTAGGCTAGGTGTGGATGGAAATCGACGGTAATAGCTCCGGGAGCTATCCCACAGTGCACCACTCTGTTGACGCTCTGGACAGCAGTCCGAGCTCGGATGCTCTGACCAGCCACACCCCCGGGAAAATTTGAATTCATTTTCATTTTCCTGTCTGGGCAGTTTGAATCTCAGTTCCTCTTTGGACATCGAGGGGAGCTCAGCAGCAGTGGCAACTATGCAGAGCTCTCCAGCAGAGATGGCCGTGCAATCTAATAGAAAGAGGGCCCCAGCATGGACTGATCGGGAAGTCTTGGATCTCATCGCAGTGTGGGGCGATGAGTCCGTGCTTTCAGAGCTGCGCTCCAAAAGAAGGAATGCTAAGATCTACGAGAAGATCTCTAAAGCCATGGCAGAGAGAGGCTACAGCCGGGATGCAACGCAGTGCCGCGTGAAAATCAAGGAGCTGAGACAAGGCTACCAAAAAACCAAAGAGGCTAACGGACGCTCCGGATCCCAGCCCCACACATCCCGTTTCTACGAGGCACTGCATTCCATCCTGGGAGCGGCCGCCACCACTACCCCACCCCTGACCGTGGACTCCGAGGATGGGATCATGTCCGCGGCCGGTTCCTCGTCGGACATGACAGCGGACGGGGAAGATGAAGAAGGAGATGAGGAGGATGAGGCAGTCGACAGCGCTGGCACCGCTGATTTCCCCGACAGCCAGGAGCTCTTCATCACCCTTACCGAGATCCCGTACCAACCGTCCCCATCCCTTACCCCGGACACAGAATCAGGGGAAGGATCAAGCAGTAAGTGCTGTAAACATGTAAACATTTATTTAAAACAGAACGGTAATATTTATACTATTAACAATGTACATTTATAAAAGTTCTGTAAACTAGTAAAAAAATAATCAGGTACAAAACAGGAATATTTACAAAGGTAACAAATGGGTTTTCATGATTTCTCTGTCTTAGGCTCTTCTCAATTTAGTCCCAAGTGTTTTAAAAAATGTTCACAATGTCCGTTACTCCATGATTCCCAGGCCCAAGACGTTCCACTCCATAGTCCCAGTGCACCTACGCGAAAATCCAGTCAATGTGGCCGGGGATCGACGAGAAATCCTCGTAGGAGAACTCCTCGTAGGTCTCGTGGAGGTAGAGCTCAAGCCTGTTGATCAGGTTCCGGGGTAGGGCGATCTTAGTGGGCCCTCCGTGGTAGCAGACATGCCCCCTCCACGCCACAATCAAGTACTCCGGGATCATGGCCCGACATAGCATGGCGGCATACGGCCCCGGTTTCTGCATGCTTTCCCGCAGCATGCGTTCTCTCTGGGTGTCCGGGATCCTCAGGAGGGTGATGTCGCTCATGACGCCCTGCTTTGAATTAGGGAGGGGAATGTTAGTATTGGGACTGCTTTACAGCCACGCGGTGGAGGGAGAGGGGCAGCATACAGGGATCTTTCCCTGGGACAGCCGCGAGGGGGTGGGACAGGGGCAGAGTTCATGCTGTCCTGATTGCTGGCAGCAGAGACTGGCATTGCTTTCAATGTGAAAGGAGGCCAGTGCTACTGCTGGAGTTTTAAGCAGCCACAAGTCTGCGGCTTACCATTATTGCCCGCTCCAGAAGTTCAGGTCTCCAGCCACAGTTCTCTGAACAGTCCAAGACCTCCGCAAGTCCACAGGCACTGAAGGCGACGGCCGAAAATTCGACCTTGTCCTGAGTGCGCATGTGAGAGGTGCAGTGCATGGTCTTGTTCACAGAGAAAGACTAGGTTCTTTGTATACAATTTCATTTATCTGTCTCAGGAATTCACTCCCTTTTCACAATTCACACAGACACATCTGCGACTGTCTCCCAACCCAGCCTCTCAGCACACTCCCAGAGGCTAGCGCAGATTAGGCGGAGGAAGAAGAAGACGCGTGAAGACATGTTCTCAGAACTAATGGACTGCTCCCGAGCCCAGGCAGCCCAGCAGACACAGTGGAGGGAGAACTTGTCACAAATGCACCGAGCAGTCATGGAACGGGAGGAGAGGTGGCGTCAGGAGGACCAACAGGCTACTGAAAAGCTGCTTGGACTAATGAGGGAGCAAACGGACACGCTCCGGCGCCTTGTGGATGTTCTGCAAGACCGGAGGCAGGAGGACAGAGCCCCGCTGCAGTCTATCTGTAACCGCCCTCACCCGCCACCAAGTCCCACACCACCCTCACCCAAACTCCAAAGAAGGAGGGGCGGCAAGGGCCGTTAAAACTTTCAGTCAACCCCTGCAGACTGCTCTAGCA
>NW_020664540.1:14034475-14048916 GCF_002925995.2 Terrapene triunguis | reverse complement strand
TCTGTCCACAAACTGAAAAGTCACTGGTTGCCCTGCTCACTCAGGAACCTAGCTTTCAAAGCCTCCCGGATGCACAGGGCGTCCCGCTGGGATCTTCTAATGGCCCGGCTGTCTGGCTGGACGTAATCAGCAGCCAGGCTATTTGCCTCTAGCTCCCACCCCGCCATAAAGGTCTCCCCCTTGCTCTCACATAGATTGTGGAGCACACAGCAAGCTGCAATAACGATGGGGATATTGGTTTCACTGAGATCACAGCGAGTGAGTAAGCTTCTCCATCTCCCTTTGAGACGGCCAAAAGCACACTCCACCACCATTCTGCACTTGCTGAGACGGTAGTTGAACAGTTCTTTTTCTGTGTCCAGGGCGCCAGTATAGGGCTTCATGAGCCAGGGCATTAGCGGGTAGGCTGGGTCCCCGAGGATGACTGTAGGCATCTCCACATCCCCAAGAGTTATTTTGTGGTCTGGGAAGTAAATACCTTCCTGCAGCCGTCTAAACAGACCAGAGTTCCTGAACACACGAGCGTCATGAACCTTGCCCGGCCATCCGACGTAGATGTTTGTAAACCGTCCCCGATGGTCCACCAGTGCTTGCAGCACCATTGAAAAGTAGCCCTTTCTATTGATGTACTGGCTGGCCTGGTGGTCCGGTCCCAGGATAGGGATGTGAGTCCCATCGATAGCCCCTCCGCAGTTTGGAAATCCCATCGCGGCAAAGCCATCTATGATGACCTGCGCGTTTCCCAGGGTCACAACCTTTGGGAGCAGTACCTTCACGATTGCCTTGGCTACTTGCATGACAACAACCCCCACGGTAGATTTGCCCACACCAAAGTGGTTCGCGACTGACCGGTAGCTGTCCGGCGTTGCAAGCTTCCAGAGGGCTATGGCCACTCGCTTCTGGACAGTCAGGGCTGCTCGCATGCGGGTGTCCTTGCGCTTCAGGGCAGGGGACAGCAACTCACAAAGTTCCAGGAAAGTCCCCTTCCGCATGCGAAAGTTTCGCAGCCACTGTGATTCATCCCAGACCTGCAGCACTATGCGGTCCCACCAGTCCGTGCTTGTTTCCCGGGCCCAGAATCGCCGTTCAACAAAATCCACATGCCCCATTGCCACCGTGATGTCCTGGGCGCTGGGGCTCGTGGTTTCTGACAGCTCTGTGCCACTCTCCGACTTCAGGCTCTCACGGCGGTGCCGTAGCCTCCTCGCCCGATTTCTCTGCATCTGCCTCAGGGAAAGGTGTATGATAAGCTGCGAGGTGTTGAGAACGGCCACAAGTGCAGCGATGGTCGCAGCGTGATCCATGATCGCAGTGCTGTGGCGTCCGCGCTGTCACTGACCAGAAAAGTGCGCGAACTGATTTCCCGCCGGCGCTTTCATGGAGGGAGGGAGGGCGTTAGTGACGGACGGATGACGACAAATTTTTTTTACCCAGAAGGCATTGGCGGCTCGACCCAGAATTCCGATGGGCAGCGGGGACTGCGGGAACTGTGGGATAGCTGCCCACAGTGCACCGCTTCCAATATCGACGCTCGCCCCGTTAGTGTGGACTCACAAAGTCGAATTACTGTCCTTAGTGTGTCCTTAGTGTGGACACACACGTTCGACTTTGCAATATCGATTCCACATATTCGATTTAAGTAAAATCGAATTACCCTCGTAGTGTAGACATACCCTAAGACTTTGCACCACTGAATTTAACCCAGTGTTTCTCCTGATTTTCTTCGCGATGTAAATTTGAGCCTTGTTCACACACAGACTTGAACCAGTTTAGTTAAACCAGTGCAAACCCCTTGTGGGCACTCTTATTTCTGTTTTAAGGCTGGCTTGTTTTGATTTCAAAAGCAAAACCAAAATTAAGCCACTCAGAAATGGAAATAAGGGTCCACAAAAGGGTTTTCCCCAGTGTAACTAAAATGGTTTAAATTCACATCTTAGGTTAAACTGATGCAAGTTTCCTGTGCAGACAACACCTCAGATTATCACTGGAAGTGGCACAATGCTTTGGAATCTTCTCTTCTTTTAAAAGAACATGTGGTATTTGTTAGAGAGACAAGACAGCCAGAGGTAAAGAAGGAACTGGCAGGAGGGAAAGAAATACTAAATAAGAAATGAACAAATCATGCCAGCTGGTATTTTCCTGTCTTCAAGCCCAGGCAGAAACCAACAACTTTCCCATTACTGGAGAAATGGTGCCTATCAACTGAAAATTCTGAAGCCTCGCGTGGGTATTTAGAGCTACATTAGCTTCCAGGAAAATAATCTTCATTACATGCCAAGAAAACAACAAAACCAAACCAAGCAAACAAGAAACCACACAGTCTGCTGTGATCGTGATCAAAGTTATAAATATTGCAGAGCAGTAAGGGCGGGGGGCGCTGAAAATCACAGAATAACCACTCTGCAAAATGCATTTTTAACAGGTCTGCAGAGTGCTGTCTTTATGGAAGACTCTTTATTATTAAGTTGTCCAGACATATTGGGCCAGATTCTGACCTCAGCGCCGCTTTGGCTTGGACACAACTAAGGGAAGAATTTGGTCTCTTGCTAGTAATATACACACCCAGTCCAGCAAAACATGTAAACCAATGGAACTTTTCCCATGCTTAAAATTATGCACTTGCTTAAGTGCTTTGCTGGATCGGGACCATAATTATAAGAGTTGCAGTGTTGCTAAAGTGGACAGAGATATTGGTTAAAATAGATCATTATATAATTGGGGTGAGGGGCAAATCAGAATTTCATGGTTGTTGAAGACAAACAAACACCTGTTTGTTTTTATCAATATCATTGATGATGAAAAGCGCTACATACTATGCACAATTAACCCGACCTTCATCTAAAAAGCTCAGTGCTGAAATAAACGAATTCACCCCGTGATATGAAAATAAATCTCTGGCACGTTTACATCACATTCGTCCACCTTGCTCAAGGCAACCTCCTGGGAGCTCACCTGCGGAGAAGCACGTCTCACTATGCGCATGAGCGGTGAGCTATTTGGAACTGAAGTTATTGACTAAGATGACCTCCTTGGTGATGACCAGCGCTCAAGCCCAGTGACGCTAGCTGAGTCAGCGTCAGATCACAAGCCAGTGTTCCAGGCTAGCGTGGGCTCATTTGTGACTTATCTCTGTGTAAGCACACCAGGCAGGAGAGGGGTGTATCCTAGGGTGACCAGACAGCAAGTGTGAAAAATCGGGACGGGGGTGGAGGGTAATAGGCACCTATATAAGACAAAGCCCCAAATATAGGGACTGTCCCTATAAAATCGGGACATCTGGTCACTCTAGTGTATCCCCAGCCCCCTGCGTGGCCTGCCCAGACACGAGTCCGGGCGCAAAGAAAACACCAGGCTTTACGAGCTGCTGGTCTCCCTTGCAAGCGCATAAGGCGGGGATCAGAGAGGAGTGGGGATCACACACCACCTTGGCTTCACCACCCCAATGTGCCAGCCAGCAGAGCTGAGCCAGCGCGAGGTGGGGGAGCAGGCGGCAACAGTCAGGGGCTGCAGCCAGGGAAGGAACGGCAAACCAGGCTGCTCATGGGGCATCACCCGGAGCTTTGAGCAACAGGGCCATCTAGTCTTAAATCAGTAACATCCACACAAAGGGCCCGATTGTGTTCCTATGCTGGTGTAAAGCGGGAGTGACCGCACTGAGGTCAGTGGATTTACCCCGGGGTAAACCCGCAGTAAGTGCCAGCAGGATCAGAGTCAGAATATCAAGCCCCGTCCCATTTTAGTAGCATAACGGTCACAAGCAGTGAGCCCCATACGTGAGAGCAGTGGGCGGGGCTGGGGCTTGCCAGCTGCAGCTGGGTCTGGTTTAACAGGGTGATTCGAGCTTGGGGGTAGCTGGGTGTTGTGGTCTGGAGTCTGTGCTAGCCTCCCCCTCCCCACCCGTCTGTCCACTAGCCTTTGCTTGCTGCTACCTCCTCCTCTGGGTGGCTCCTTCTCCCCTGGGGCCCAGCAGGGAGAGCAGCAAGTGCCGGGAAGGCAGAGAGGCCGGCTAGCTGCCGGCAAACCAGGTGCCACAGCAGTACCTGGAGGCCAGAAGGAAATACCCACTGCCAGTCTGCAGTATGAGAGTCCACCCTGGACGGGGGCAAGTGTGGGAAGGGACAGGTGTCACCCAAGGGGCTGGGCACTTGGCAGTCCTACATAGAGTTATGGGCCGCAGCACCCCTCTCACAGGGAAGCCCGCAGGAGGGAGCCCTGGGGGGAGGAAAGCTCCAAGAGGATCCCCCCTCCCCAGCACTGTGGAGTCTCCCCTCAATCATTCCCCCCACAGCAACAGGAGCTGCCCTCAAGCCCTGCAGCTCCCGGGGTGTCAGAGCAGTGTGGTCAATGCAAAGCATTCAGAAATCATGAGTTGGGCCCCAAAAAATCATGAGATTTGTTCAAAAATCATGAGATTTTAAAGTAATCAGTGGTGGGCTCTTGGTTTCTGAACTTGTAGGGTGCACTCAGGTCACGTTTTCAAGCTCGTGTCCACTCCCCTCAGGACTGGATACTTACTTTGAAAAGAAAAAAAAAAAAAAAAGAAGCTGAGATTCTCACCTAATCCCATGACTGCAGGAGCTGGGGCTTTAAGAAAAAGCACCAAATACCGCGAGACTCATGAAAAAAATCTCGAGCGTTGGCAACAGGGCAGTGAGCATCCGCGCCACCCACGCAGAGGCCCCGTCTACTCCTGCCTGAAAATCGCAGTTTGTCCACACTAAGATTTGCATGGGTCCAACGACACGGACAGCTGTGATGGGTGCAAATCCCCACTTGGGAGAAAGCCTGGTTAATTTCATGCTGATTTACATGACTTTATGCAAATCGCACAAAGATGGGCATGAAGCCGAGTCTCCTTCCGGCTCCACCATCCCCCTCCTTCCCACGTGTGGAAGCCTGGACCAGTGGACAGAGCTCCACCGGGTCTGAATTGGGGGAAGGGTAGAGAATGGGGGTGCAGTTGGCTGGTCCCCCCACTTCAGCACAGGAGTGGGTTAACAGGCACCACGGCGAGGCACGTGAACATTACACTAGGAACACGGGTACCGTGCTCTTCAACCTCAACTTGTCCCAGTCCCGGAGTTCGCCCTATATCTTGTTTCCTGTGTAAAGCTTTTGTAAAAGTGAATGTTTAAGGAAAAGTCAAAGCGCACGACAGCGTTTTAATATTTTGTTGTGATGCATTCCACCAAGTGCAGCTAGGTGACGTCTCACTTGGACAGTAAATATAGGTACGTCAACACAAATTCTAGTGTAGACATGGCCTAAGACTGGCCGCGAAAAGGACTTGTGAAGGTATAAGGGTCACTATTCCTCTGGCAGCAGGAAATGGAGTGGGGACAGCAGTACCCTCCAGAAGGCTGAGCGGCCAGTGGCTGTGCACCAGTAGCCTGCTACTAGAGCAATTGTTTTACTAAGGCTGAGTTAAAAGCCAGGCCATTTTGGGTTGATGAACTAACTGGTGCAAGGGACAGACCTGGGGAAGGGACTACGCCACCTGCACAGACTTTGAGGGAAGAGTCTGCGAGGTTTTGTTAAGAAGGCTTGAAATAAAAAAAACAACTAACCCTGCTGGGAAACTGCTTCCCTGGATTCTGTGAGAGAGCTCCAGCTCGAATTACCCCAGGGAGTCAGCTGGCTCAGCAAGAGCCATACTTGGTCCGGTAGGAGGAGGGCGCTGTAAGATAGGCCTCAGTCCTTTACAGCCGTGGTTTTCCACCTGTGGTCCGCAGACTATGTCTGATTTCGAAAGGGGTCTGCACATCCATTCTACATTTTTTAGGGGTCTGCAAATGAAAAAAGGTGGAAAACCACTGCTTTACAGGACTGTTAAGGCAGGTCAGAACATTGCAAGACAAGTGTCTAGTGAAAGTCCCTCACCCAGTCCAGGAAACGGGGGAACACGAAGCTGAAGGGGATAGCTTGGAGGAACAAGGATCAGCCCTACAGATTTTGTTTTTATCTGGGCAGTTTTAAGTACATAGAATCATAGAATCATAGGAGATTAGGGTTGGAAGAGACCTCAGGAGGTCATCTAGTCCAACCCCCTGCTCAAAGCAGGACCAACCCCAACTAAATCATCCCAGCCAGGGCTTTGTCAAGCCGGGCCTTAAAAACCTCTAAGGATGGAGATTCCACCACCTCCCTAGGTAACCCATTCCAGTGCTTCACCACCCTCCTAGTGAAATAGTGTTTCCTAATATCCAACCTAAACCTCCCCCACTGCAACTTGAGACCATTACTCCTTGTTCTGTCATCTGCCACCATAGGCGCCAACTTCTTCTGGCATCAGTGGGTGCTCGACCCCCCCAGCCCCACCCTGACTCCACCCCTACCCTGCCCCCTTCTGCCCCGCCCCAACTCCAACCCCTTCCCCAAATCCCCACCCCAGCCCCGCCTCTTCCCCGCCTCCTCCCCTGAGTGTGCCGCAGTCCTGCTCCTCCCCCCTCCCTCCTACAGCTTGTTACGCCGCGAAACAGAGGCGGAGGTGACCTGGGGCAGGGGGCGGGGCAGGGAGCTGCTGGTGGATGCAGAGCACCCACCAATTTTTTTCTGTGAGTGCTCCAGCCCCGGAGCACCCACGGATTCAGCACCTATGTCTGCCACCACTGAGAACAGCCGAGCTCCATCCTCTTTGGAACCCCCCTTCAGGTAGTTGAAGGCTGCTATCAAATCCCCTCTCACTCTTCTCTTCTGCAGACTAAATAAGCCCAGTTCCCTCAGCCTCTCCTCGTAAGTCATGTGCCCCAGCCCCCTAATAATTTTCGTTGCCCTCTGCTGGACTCTCTCCAATTTGTCCACATCCTTTCTCTAGTGAGGGGACCAAAACTGGACACAATACTCCAAGTGTGACCTCACCAGTGCTGAATAGAGGGGAATAATTACTTCCCTCGATCTGCTGGCAATGCTCCTACTAATACAGCCCAATATGCCATTAGGCTTCTTGGCAACAAGGGCACACTGCTGACTCATATCCAGCTTCTCGTCCACTGTAATCCCCAGGTCCTTTTCTGCAGAACTGCCGCTTAGCCAGTCGGTCCCCAGCCTGTAGCAGTGCATGGGATTCTTCCGTCCTAAGTGCAGGACTCTGCAGTTGTCCTTGTTGAACCTCATCAGATTTCTTTTGGCCCAATCCTCCAATTTATCTAGGTCACTCTGGACCCTATCCCTACCCTCCAGCGTATCTACCTCTCCCCCCTGCCAGCTTAGTGTCATCTGCGAACTTGCTAAGGGTGCAATCCATCCCATCATCCAGATCATTAATGAAGATGTTGAACAAAATCAGCCCCAGGACCGACTCCTGTAACACTCTGCTTGATAACGGCTGCCAACTAGACATTGAGCCATTGATGACTACCCGTTGAGCCCGACAATCTAGCCAGATTTCTATCCACCTTATAGTCCATTTATCCAATCCATACTTCTTTAACTTGCTGGCAAGAGTACTGTGGGAGACCATATCAAAAGCTTTGCTAAAGTCAAGATATATCACATCCACTGCTTTCCCCATATCCACAGAGCCAGTTATCTCATCATAGAAGGCAATCAGGTTGGTCAGGCATGACTTGCCCTTGGTGAATCCATGTTGACTGTTCCTGATCACCTTCCTCTCCTCCAAGTGCTTCAAAATGGATTCCTTGAGGATCTGCTCCATGATTTTGCCGGGGACTGAAGTGAGGCTGACCGGTCTGTAGTTCCCCGGGTTCTCTTTCTTCCCTTTTTAAAATATGGGCACTATATTTGCCTTTTTCCAATCGTCCAGGACCTCCCCCGATCGCCATGAATTTTCAAAGCTAATGGCCAATGGCTCTGCAATCACATCAGCCAACTCCCTCAGCACCCTTGGATGCAATAGATCTAGATCCATGGCCTTGTGCATGTCCCGCTTTTCTAAATAGTCCTTAACCTGTTCTTTCACCACTGAGGGCTGCTCACCTCCTACCCGTACTGTGTTGCCCAGTGCAGCAGTCTGGGAGCTGGCCTTGTCTGTGAAGATCGAGTCAAAAAAAGCATTGAGTACTTTAGCTTTTTCCCCATTATCTGTCACTAGGTTGCCTCCCCCATTCAGTAAGGGCCCTGCACTGGTTTTCCATTTCCTGTGCATACTTACAAGTGACTTTAAAAATCCAGAAGACTAAACATTTTTTCCACATCATCTGTCACTATGTTGCCTCCCCCATTCAGTAAGGGGCCCACACTTTCCCTGACCACCTTCTTGTTGCTAACATACCTGTAGAAACCCTTCTTGTTACCCTTCACATCCCTTGCTAGCTGCAACTCCAATTGTGCCTTGGCCTTCCTGATTACAACCCTGCATGCTCTAGCAAAATGTTTATACTCCTCTCTAGTCATCTGTCCAAATTTCCACTTCTTGTAACCTGGAAATCCTGGACGCCCCATCATCTCAGGCATTGGCACCCTAACATCAGGATTGTCTGGCTATGTGGACTCTCTCCTCAGGCCCTACACTACCAGCACTCTCAGTTATCTTTGAGACACCACTGACTTCCTGAGGAAACTACAATCCATCGGTGATCTTCCAGAAAACACCATCCTGGCCACTATGGATGTAGAAGCCCTCTACACCAATATTCCACACAAAGATGGACTACAAGCTATCAGGAACAGTATCCCCGATAATGTCACAGCTAACCTGGTGGCTGAACTTTGTGACTTTGTCCTTACCCACAACTATTTCACATTTGGGGACAATATATACCTTCAAGTCAGCGGCACTGCTATGGGTACCCGCATGGCCCCACAGTAAGCCAACATTTTCATGGCTGACTTACAAGAACGCTTCCTACGCTACATTGATGACATCTTCATCATCTGGACCCATGGAAAAGAAGCCCTTGAGGAATTCCACCATGATTTCAATAATTTCCATCCCACCATCAACCTCAGCCTAGATCAATCCACACAAGCGGTCCATTTCCTGGACACCACTGTGCTAATAAGCGATGGTCACATAAATACCACCATATACCGGAAACCTACTGACCGCTATACTTACCTACATGCCTCCAGCTTCCATCCAGGACACACCACATGATCCATTGTCTACAGCCAAGCTCTAAGATACAACCGCATTTGCTCCAATCCCTCAGACAGAGACAAGCACCTACAAGATCTCTATCAAGCATTCTTAAAACTACAGTACCCACCTGCTGAGGTGAAAAAACAGATTGACAGAGCCAGATGAGTACCCAGAAGTCACCTCCTACAAGACAGGCCCAACAAAGAAAATAACAGACCACCACTAGCTGTCACCTTCAGCCCCCAACTTAAACCTCTCCAGCGCATCATCAAAGATCTACGACCTATCCTGAAAGATGATCCCTCACTCTCACAGATCTTGGGAGACAGACCTGTCCTCGCTTACAGACAACCCCCCAACCTGAAGCAAATACTCACCAGCAACCACACATCACTGAACAAAAACACTGACTCAGGAACCTATCCTTGCAACAAAGCCCGATGCCAATTCTGCCCACATATCTATTCAAGTGACATCATCATAGGACCTAATCACATCAGCCATACCATCAGGGGCTTGTTCACCTACACATCTACCAATGTGATATGTGCCATCATGTGCCAGCAATGCCCCTCTGCCATGTACATTGGCCAAACCGACAGTCTCTACGCAAAAGAATTAATGGACACAAATCTGACATCAGGAATCATAACATTCAAAAACCAGTAGGAGAACACTTCAACCTGTCTGGTCATTCAATGACAGACCTGCGGGTGGCAAATTTTGCAACAAAAAAGCTTCAAAAACAGACTCCAACAAGAAACTGCTGAGCTTGAATTGATATGCAAATTAGATACAATCAATTTAGGCTTAAATAGAGACTGGGAATGGCTGAGCCATTACAAACATTGAATCTATCTCCCTATGTAAGTACTCTCACACTTCTTATCAAACTGTCTGTACTGGGCTATCCTGATTATCACTTCAAAAGTTTTTTTCCCTCTTACTTAATTGGCCTCTCAGAGTTGGTAAGACAACTCCCACCTTTTCATGCGCTCTGTATGTGTATATATATCTCCTCAATATATGTTGCATTCTATGCATCCGAAGAAGTGGACTGTAGCCCACGAAAGCTTATGCTCAAATAAATGTGTTAGTCTCTAAGGTGCCACAAGTACTCCTGTTCTTTTTGCAGATACAGACTAACACGGCTGCTACTCTGAAACCTTCCCTTTTGAGTTTAAGCTCACCGAAGATTTCACTGTTAAGCCAAGGTGGTCGCCTGCCATATTTGCTATTCTTTCTGCACACTGGGATGGTTTGTTCCTGCGCCCTCAATAAGGCTTCTTTAAAATACAGCCAGCTCTCCGGGACTCCTTTCCCCCTCATATTAGCCTCCCAGGAGATCCTGCCCATCAGTTCCCTAAGGGAGTCAAAGTCTGCTTTTCTGAAGTCCAGGGTCCGTATTCTGCTACTCTCCTTTCTTTTGTCAGGATCCTGAACTCAATCATCTCATGGTCACTGCTGCCTCGGTTGCCACCCACTTCTACTTTCCTTACCAATTCTTCCCTGTTTGTAAGCAGCAGGTCAAGAGGAGAACGGCCCCTAGTCGGTTCCTCCAGCACTCGTACCAGGAAGTTGTCCCCAACACTATCCAAAAACTTCCTGGATTGTCTGTGCGCTGCTGTATTGCTCTCCCAGCAGATGTCAGGGTGAGTGAAGCCCCCCATTAGAACCAGGGCCTGTGATCTGGAAACTTCAGTTAATTGTCCGAAGAAAGCCTCATCTACCCCATCCTCCTGGTCCGGTGGTCTATAGCACACACCCATCACGACATCACCCTTGTTGCTCTCGCCTCTAAACTTAACCCAACATTAAACAACAATAATGGGCATTTGGCTATTGAGTGTATACTAGGATCTGTGAAATGCACAGGAATAGCAGACACTGCCTCGTACGTAATTATTAGACCAGACATGCTAACAATGCTAGGGAATAGGGGCTCTAAAATTGAACCTCCTAATTGGTCTCCAATGAAGGCAGTTACTGGGGAACATGTGTAACCCACATGCTTACTTTGCAGAAGTTAGTGGTGTAAATAAGTGAAGGAACAGTGGAGAGGACACACAGTTCTTGGTTTTGTTTTGGGGTACTCTGCCCCTGCAGACTTGCCAGGGCTGGGAGGTGATTTCCATTGTGGGCAAGCAGCCTGGCAGGACACGTCCAGGGTCACTTTCTGAGAGTGGAACCAGTGGGAACTGAAGAGAAGGGGGAGGAGTTTATAAAAAGGAAGGGTGGGAGTCAGACAGAAGAGTTTAGCAGTGGAATAGTGCAAGGACCAGAATGGTCTCTGCTGAAAGCATTGGGTTCCAGGGTCTTTGCCAGCTCATTGGATTTAAACTGCAGGCTCCCACACCCCACTGGAGAAGGTGAGGACTAGAACTGCTGTGTACGCTGCACACTGTCATTGCAAAGACTCAAGGGGTGCTTCATAGAATCACAGAACTGGAAGGGACCTTGAGAGATCTAGTCCAGTCCCCTGCACTCAAGGCAGGACTAAGTATTATGCCTGCCAGGTGTTTGTCCAACCTGCTCTGAAAAATCCCCAATGATGGAGATTCCACAACCTCCCTAGGCAATTTATTCCAGTGCTTCACCACCCTGACAGTTAGCTGCCCCTCCGTGACCTGGCTTGATTGTTATGTATTTATTTACTTAGGCCAGGTCTGTTACCCCTGACAACTCCACCCCCGCCCCTGGACAAACACTTAAAGCACTGGAGCAGTTCCCAGGATCAGGACTGGGGGTATGGCGGAAAGGTGGTATACCATCGCCTTCTTTCCATTGGGTTCACCATGCAGAGCTCTGAGACGCCTAAAGATTGAGCTCCAGTATATTAATGTTTGAATATCTTCACATGCCATGGCATTCTCGGCCCCGGGATAATCGTCTGATTTGGGATGATCCCCCAGACGGAAGGCTTTTCACCTTCTTGACCCAGGAGGTGGTTGCTAGGTTGATGGCAGAATTCTTCTGATGAGCTAGTGCTGTCTGCACTGGGGTTAGACTCTCAGGGGTGTGAAATCCACACTCCCAAGAGACAAAACTTTGCCGATGTAAGTCCCCAGTCTGGGCCAGCCCTTACACAGCGTATCCCTCTCTTCATCTGAGTGATTCTTGATTTACTCCAGTGTCAAGTGAGATCAGCATCGGGCTGTTTCTCCCTTTGAACTGCCCATTGATAAGCTGTGCCAAGCAGTAGAAGCACTCAGGTCTAATCTACACTAGGAAATTAGGTCGGTTTAACTACGTCGCAAGGAGTGTGAAAAATCCCCAGGCCTGAGCGCTGCAGTGACACCGACCTAACCCCTGCTGTAGGCAGCGCTAGGAATTCTCCCATTGAGGAGGTGGATTACCTACACCCACACTACAGATGCACCGCTGCAGGGTTTCAAGTGTAGACAAGCTCCCGGTACTTTTCCTATGCTGTTTGCTGAATGTTTTTTGAAGAGCCATCAGTACAAAGAAGTAACCACATACGTATTTGTCTTCTGAGAGCCCATATAGAAGAGCGTTAAGATTTGTACTTGGGGATATAAATGGCCTGGGGTTTATATGTGGATCTCAGCCAGTAAATCTTTGAGGGACTTTTAAACAAATATCCCTCTGGGACCTGAAGAGTTCCGAAGTGGTCTGTTTTTTTAACAAGTCCTAATGGGAGTTGCCATATGAGTTGATAATGTTTTAAGTAACCACGGAGACATGCTTCCAGCTGCTTGAGGAAAGTGGTGTCGATGACCTGTATGTACCAAACATTCACTTAGGGAAACTTCAGCACGCGAGGGCCCCTTGAAATTCAAAGGCTGCCCATTCGTTAGTCAGCATTCCAGAGCTTAGGCTGAAAAACACACCCATGACAGGTCCTACTCCCCCCCACACACACACACACAAGAGGGCAACAGTGTGAATAGTCTCACAATCACATGACCTGATACAGCTATCTCTTCCTCCACTGTAAATCAGAAACCACTCCATGGAAGTCAAAGGAATGACTGGGGTCAGGGAGATCAAACCCATGCTGCAAGGATGCTCAGATGTGTGAAACGGCACATGTACAGATCAATGAAACTGTCAATCACCAATGAAAACCAGGGCTCCAATTCTGATGTACTTATACTGGTGTAACTGCACTGACCTCAATGAAGTGACCCCTGAAAGCAGGTGAGCTATAGCTGGGATGAGTGTGGCCTGTAGCCCTGTACTCGCTGGGAAGGGAACCCAGGTAGCTTCTGGTGATCAGCCACCGGGAGAGCTGGACTGGTATTGAATGGTTCATGTGTGGATGTAGATGGGAGCAGACCCCTTTCAGGGAATGTGAATGGGGCTTGGAAAGAAAAGCGTGTCTCAATCAGGAGCTGTGGCAGACACCAAGACAAGCCTGTTCTCAGTGCATCTCCCCATGAGTCCTGCGAGTCAGCCTGGTGTCTGCTGCATGTGCATTTGTGTGTCAGTGCTTCTGTCCGCCTGTCAGTCCACAGTCTGTTGCCCTGGGGGGCGTATTGGGGGGGGGGGATTGCCCTGGGGGTTTGCTCCCTCTCTCATTCTCTCCCTCTGCCCTTTCCAGGCCACTTAGAGAAGCGCCCTGGGAAGAAACCCCGGTGTATTCCCAGGGCTCGGACGTGAGGGTCACAACTGGCCTGTGGGGACTCCCCGTCCCGAGTGTGGCTGGCTAGCGGCGGGGGATGCAGCGCGGTAGAGCCTCCCCTCGGGCTGGGGCTCCGCGTGGAGCCAGGCTGCTGGGCACGGTGACGGTGCCAGTCGGGCGAGCCAGAGGCTGCGGGTTGGGGATCCCTTCCCGGCGCGCAGCTCAGTGACCCAGCTAGCTAGGGAGGGAGCCGCGGCCGCACTCCAGTGCTGTCGGGGAAGGGGCAGGGGCGCAGGGAGCTCTGGCTGTTTGGGAGGAAGGACGCAGCCTCTCCCCGTGTGCAGGAGGACCCCGCGGGCAGTGACTGATCTCCACCCGCTGCCCAGAGGTGCTGGGAAGGGAGGAGCGCGCAGGGGGCGGTGCCGGGCCCCCCCTCCTGGGGCAGGAAGGTGCGCAGGGGGGACGGGGCTCCAGCTGTTGGGAGGGAGGAGCGCGCAGGGGGCGGTGGCGGGGCTCCCCGGCAGGGGCAGGAAGGTGCGCAAGGAGGGGCCCCGGAGCTCCAGCTGTTGGGAGGGAGGAGCGCAGGGGGCGGTGGCGGGGCAGGAAGGTGCGCAGGGGGGACGGGGCTCCAGCTGTTGGGCGGGAGGACGGAGCCTCTCCCCGCGCTGCCCCGGCTGGAGGGGGAGGGACCCTGAGCGGCGGGCATCTGCGCCAGGGGAGGCGGGTCCGAGCTCCAGCTGTTGGCGAGGGAGGAGCTGCGAGCGCCTCTGGCTGCGCGCCGGGGGAGCCCGGCGAGGGGCCGGCTCGGCTCGGCTC
>NW_020664540.1:13992302-14034465 GCF_002925995.2 Terrapene triunguis | reverse complement strand
TCCCTCCCGTTCTCTGCCTGTGGCACATACTAACCTGGTCTCCTGTGGGCTGTTTGGGTTGTTGGGTTTAGTGTGCCAGTGTTAGGGGTCTGTGAGACACAGGAGGTCAGACTACATCAGTGTTTCTTAGTGACCGGCCCATGGACCAGCCCCGGTCCCTGAGATCAAAAAGGTTGAGAAAAACTGGATTAGATGATCTGGGGCTGGGGGGTTGTCCTTTCTGGGCTTAAATTCTGACTCTACAACAAAATTATTTTTAGTCCCTAAATTAAAAAGAAACCCCTACAGATGAGGATGCCAGACAGCCCCACTGAGTTCTGGGATAAAGGCACTAGACTAGACTGAAGCACAAAGATTGCTCTGTTCCTGACTCCGCCACAGCTTCCCTGACCAAATCTCTTAGACTACGTCTACACTGTTGTAAAAGACCCATGGTTGGCCTGGCTCAGGGCTCCGGGACTATCCAATTGTTCTGTAGTCATTTGGGCTCACGCTGGAGCCCACACTCTGAAACCCCATGAGGGGAAAGGGTCTCAGAGCCCGGGCTCCAGCGCCGCTAGCCCAAGTCAGCTGATCCAGGCTCTGAGACGGTGCCGTGGGCTTTTTATCGTAGTATTGGCTCTGTGCTCCCATTTCCTCATCTGTTAAATGGAGATAGCACTTTTCTAGCTCTCCGGGGACTCGTGAGGATAAATCCACTTTCTGGGAGCTGAGAGACGATGGTGACAGGGCTCAAGATGCTTTCACAGGGCACTAGAGTGGCAGATGCTTGACCGAGATTGCATGGATCAAGTATAGGCCTGCGTCGCTGAGGTTACATGCCTGTGCCACTGTCACTGAGCTGTGCCGTTTCGAGGGCGGTAGCAAGGTTGAAGGGTTGGTGCAGTTGCAGGGAAGGAGTTGAGGTGACGTAGATCAGTTCATTTGCATGTGTCATAGTGAGGGGCACAAATCAATAGGGCTCCATGGCTGTAATTGACGTAACACAGGTCAGTTAAATTGCCAATGTGGAACCGAGGTTGCGTAGATAAATGCAGTTAGGTGAGTGTAGGGATGCCCAAAATCACTGGGGTTGGTTGGACATGCGTTGCTGTGGTGTCAGTGAGCACGCATGCATCCATGAGGTTGTACAAGGATATAGTTTTGCCCACTGAACCAAGTTTTCAACTGTGAGGGGAAAGGATGCCTCAGCAAATACAGACAGACAACAGCCACTGCACATGCACACACCCTCACCTGTACACAAATGTTAATTTCGATGTGAAAAAGCTGGCTTGCATGGTGTCCCTGGAGCTGAAGATTGTGTCCATAAACAAAGATATGAGGTTGGAGAATATGCTCAACGCACTTACAATTCATAAGAACGTTGAGTATATACATTACTTTTGACCGGAAGGCATGAAAATGCTTGATAAAGGTATGTATTTTCCATATTCAACAGGTAGGGAAACCGAGGCACACTGAGATTAAGTGTTTTGGACAACGGCAGGTTTGGAAATATAACCCAAGTCCTAACTGCTAGAGTGCTGCCTCTCAAAAATAGAACCCACGTGACACAAGTAAAGAACTCTAACCATTAGTCTGACTTTCTCTTGTCGTTCCAATTAAATAGGACCCCCTGAGCTGCCATGTCACTCAACCCTTTACCAGTCGATAGTTTGATTCTTCCCACTTTTGAGGGAGCAGATGGTTTGGGTGATTTTTTTTTCCTTCTGTTTCTCAGTTCTTTTTTCCCTGTGAAAAGCAAAACCTGCCCAGACTGGGAATACGGCCAAAGCTACCGTTAGATTGACATTATCTTTCATTAGCAGCTGGAGAGCTGAAAGGCCCAATGGACAAATTAACCACTGGACATGCTGCACCGTTATTTTTGGATTTCAAGAGCTTGATCAAGGAAATGTAATAACATCTAGCAGCCTGTTGTGTTTCCTGTGGTCTTGGACTTGCAATCATCAGAGCTGCTCCACCACCAATTGATGGGCCTTACATTTGTTTAGGGGTCTTTAGTTCTGCTCCTAATAGTACTTTCCCCCATCTGGCTGAGTCATGTACAGACATGAGATGTAACTGCTGGTGTGCTTGTGACAGGAATTATTGGAAGTACGTATACATTTGCAATGGGTCTGTTTTGGAGAGGAAGGTTTTTGCAGTCTGGTGAGCAGCATAAAGTGATCAGCTAGTTAAAAGTCCTTGATGGTAGAAGTGTATTTTCTACCAGCCTAGCATTTGTACATAGGATCATTTCATTTGATCAGATATCTAGAAATCCCACTGTGTGCCACAAAGGAGAAATTAAAAATTGTTATATGATCAGGTGAACAAGCATCATGAGTATGGAGAAAGGGGACATTGGAACTTTCACTTCAGGATACCATGTCTAGGTGCAAGTACCTAGTTCCTACGGCTTTGAGAACTGACTCACAATCAGTTACTTTCCTTTTAGCTTTAGGAGATTCTCTTTCTGGTCTACTCTTTCCATAGAAGAACATAGATATTGCCATAGAACGACAGACCAACTAGCTGTAGTCACAGGTAGCAGAACAGGTCGGTGGCTAGTGGTGAATCCTTCAGAGGAAAGCATATAAACCCTTATAAATGCACCCAGTTGTACAGTAGCATACCACGTGGGCGTTTCTTCCTGACCCTACCTCTTTCTGCCCTGAAGCATGAGGACTGAAAATCCTAAATTTATCCAGGTAATATAATTGTAGATACAACTCATATTCCTTGCCATGCCTAATCTTTTTTTATTTAGACACACATGGATGATGGTTGAATTTAGTGCCCATGAAGGTGATATACCAATAGCACCAACTATAATGCCTACCCTGCATAAGCAGTTGTAGGGCAAACTTTCCCAAAAACTAACTAAGTCCTGTGTCATGACATGAGTTGTCAGAACATCTGGTGCTTTTAGTGGCTAGAATGAGATGATTCAACTCACTTTCAGCTGCAGCATGTACAGGATTTGAACCCAGGTCGTTAGAAGTAAATCGCTAAGGCATTAATTGTCTGTCTCAAACTCTTCATCTCCTTTTTTAATACACAGCTTTAGAAGTTAGATACATCCGGTCTTGCTAAACAGCTCTGGGTTCATGGGGACCAGGACCTGAGACAGAGCAACTGGTGTCACATGAGTAAAATTTGCTGCATCATCTTCCCAGGAGGGATTGTCAGTTCTTCCATAAAGTAGCAAACAAGCATATTTAAGGAAGTAACTGATTTTGGCTGTCAGACATAAATTCATACAGTAGGTCGGAAACATGGCTAGAGCTGTTTTTCTTCCACGCTCGTTGATTGCACCTACACACTCTGGTGAAGGGCACTATAGGCAACCTGCCAATAGACTGGATACGGTAATTAATGATCCCTTAAGCATCTATTGACTTCATTGCATTTTTGGATAAATGAAGTATCTCTTGATACGCTCAGCTCAGGGCTCGCTACGAAGCCCAGTGATGGATTCATTTTTGTGGTTTCACATGCCCACATCGGGCCGGGGGGAGGGGGAGTGGAAGGGATGTTTTGGACGGGACTAGTCATACTTGTCACAGCTTCTTTAAATACCAAAGCCCGCTGATTGGTTCCTTAGGGGTGTGCGGAGGAAAATAGGCTCCCTGGGGAATCTTAAATTGCAGTTGTCTAAAGCTGGTATTGAAAAATCTTCTGGGACTTTGAGGGCAAGCCGAGCCTCTTCCTCGGGCCTTACTTTGGCATCCTCTCCTCATTTTTCTTTTAGCAACTTGACATTTTTGCGGGGAGTAAAATGTGGGAATGTCCCATTTTGGCCTAAACTCTCGCTACTGGGTTGTCATGATAAGTAGCCTGCTGGCAAATTTAGCACCGCTGTGAGGGATTAGACTGGGGTGGGCAAACTTTTTGGCCTGAGGGCCACATCAAGGTTCCAAGACTGTATGGCAGGAGCTCACCGTCCCGCTGCCCAGAGCGCTGGTGGTATGGCGAGCTGAGGCTCTGGGGGAGGGGGGACAGCACGGGAGGGGCCGGGGGCGAGCCTCCCCGGCCGGGAGCTCAAGGGCCGGGCAGGACGGTCCTGCGGGCCGTAGTTTGCCCACCTCTGGATTAGATGTTGCTGTCATGAAACAGACGGGCGGCCTCTCCTAAAGCGCGTAATCCCACATTTAACATCACATTGTTCATGTTGTCGTTTGTAACCCTGCACCTAGTGTAACCTGTCACCCAAGAAATATGCATTTAAAACCCCTAAATTGAAACATGATTGAACTGTCCGAACTCCCCTTAACCCGAGCTGAACTCTCCTGCTGATGGACCTAAAGCCAAAAGACATTAAGCCCATCAAAATGGAGACACGCAAAGATGAAGGTCTGAAGTTATGTCTTTAAATAACCCTTTTATGCCATACGTATCAGAGATCTACAGAAAAAGAAGCCGCGGGTTCTCGAGCATAGGCCTGTGTGTCGGGACAGCTGGGCTTTTGTGGCCAGCTGTGTTGCTGAGTCACTCTGTGACCCAGAACAAATTTTGTCCTCTCTTCGTACAGCTGGGGACGCAAGGCACAATCAGGAGAACAGCTACCTAGCTTTGAAACCTTGGGGTGAAAGCGATACCTAGGTGCAAAGTTTCATTACTAAAACAAGGACTTTTGCAGAAGGGACTCTGCATGTGCAATGTTAATGGTCTCTAAAAACAGGGCGAGGTGTTCATGCCCTCTTAATTGAATTTCCTGTTTGGCGGAGTTCGTCTGAAGAGGGATTCATTGAAGTGTATGTGAGTCCTTTTCATGTAAATACATAGTAATGGGGAAACAGGCTTCTCTTTAGACTTTTTTCTCCATACGGAAGTTGTGCAATTAGAGCAGGCTGCAGCTGATCAGGCCACCCTGCCATTTGGATCTCTGCAGCTACCACACATGTGCAAAGTGTCTGCGGGCTCAAGCATTTTCCAAATAAAGGCTCGGGCTCGGCCCTAGGTCCAGTTCTGTTCAATATCTTCATCAGTGATTTAGATCATGGCATAGAGAGTACACTTATCAAGTCTGTAAAAAGCAACAGAGGGTCCTGTGGCACCTTTAAGACTAACAGAAGTATTGGGAGCATAAGCTTTCGTGGGTAAGAACCTCACTTCTTCAGATGCCACAGGACCCTCTGTTGCTTTTTACAGATTCAGATTAACACGGCTACCCCTCTGATACTTATCAAGTCTGCGGATGATACCAGGCTGGAGGGGTTGCAAGTGCTTTGGAGGACAGGTTTAAAATTCAAAATGATCTGGACAAACTGGGGAAATGGTCTGAAGTAAAAAGGATGAAATTCAATAAGGACAAATGCAAAGTACTCCATTTAGGAAGGAACAATCAGTTGCACACATACAAAATGGGAAATGGCTTCCTAGGAAGGAGCGCTGCGGAAAGGGATCTGGGGGTCATAGTGGATTACAAGCTAAATATGAGTCAGCTGTGTAACGCTGCTTTTCTTTTTAACAAATATCATTCTGGGAAGTATTAGCAGGAGTGTTGTAAGCAAGACATGATAAGTCATTCTTCTGCTCTACTCCACACTGATAAGGCTTCAGGTGGACTATTTTGTGCAGTTCTGGGCACCACATTTCAGGAAAGATGTGGACAAACTGGAGAAAGTCCAGAGAAGAGCAACAAAAATGATGAAAGGTCTAGAAAACATGACCTCTGAGGGAAGATTGAAAAAATTGGGTTTGTTTAGTCTGGAGAAGAGAAGACTAAGGAGGAACGTGATAACCGTTTTCAAATACATAAAAGGTTTGTTACAAGGAGGTAAAAGAATTGCCTCATTAACCTCTGAGGATAGGACAAGAAGCAATGGGCTTAAATTGCAGCAAGGGCGGTTTAGGTTGGACATTAGGAAAAACTTCCTGTCAGGGTGGTTAAGCACTGGAATAAATTGCCCAGGGAGGTTGTGGAATCTCATAATTGGAGGTTTTTAAGAGCAGATAGACAAACTCCTGTCAGGGATGGTCTAGACCAGCGGTCTCCAAACTTTTTTGATCACGCACCCCTATCAGTAAAAAATTTTTGAGCATGCACCCCCTGCCACGCCGGCTCTACCATTTTTGCCAAAGCAACAAAAAAAAGCCGCTCGGACTCCTGCCTGACAAAGCAAAAAAAATAAAAATAAAAAAAGCACTCCTCCTGCTGCGCACCCCCAAGGATCCTCTTGCGCACCCCTTGGGGTGCGCGCACTCCACTTTGGAGACCACTGGTCTAGATAATACTTAGTCCTGCCTTGAGTGCAGGGGACTGGACTAAATGACCTCTTAAGATCACTTCCAGTCCTCCAATTCTATGATTCTATGCTTCTCTCACTGCCTGGGGGATAGAAAATGTGTAGGACTATAAAAAAAACCCTAAATCCAATGGTTCTTGTATAACAGGAACATTGCTAGAGCTGGGCAAGAACAGAATTTTCCATTTCCCAGGAAATTCTTTGAGTTATCTCTTCCCCCCCACCATTCCAGAACAAAACTAAAAAAGTTAATTTCCCACAAAATGAAATTCTGGAAAAAATTACTTTCTGATGGAAACATTTAGTTCCGATTTTGATATTTAAAAAAAGAAGAAATTTTGAAATGAAAAGTAGTTTTAAAACAAAATCCAAACATTCTGTTCTGCAAACGTTGAAGTGGAATGCTTCATCACTGTCAAAAAGCTTCCCCACCCTCCGCCCCAATGAAATAGACATGTTTCTGTGAAGTGTTCCACTCAACTAATCTGCATTTTGCAATGGAAAAATGTGTCAGAAAGTTCCTGATCAGCTCTATATATTGGTTAGGCAGCATGGAGAGAAGCGTGCATTGTGTGAGCCTGCTCATACTCTGCCTGTCCTGTGGATAAAAAAAGAATGTTAGTCTTTAGAGCTAGTCAAGAATTTATTTATTTATTTTTTAAATGAAAAAAATCAATTTGTTGAAACCTAAACTGCTAATGAAACAGCGTGGAGTTCGACAAATTTCCTGACTTGAAAAAAGTGTTGAGGAAAAAAAAAAGGTTTTGAAATTGTCAGTGTCGTTTTGACATATTCTACACGAAAAATTCTAGTTTTCCAGTTCAAAAGGACTTTTCCTTTTGAAATTTAAACTAATTAGACTGAAAAAGGGTTAAAAAAAATTGAAATGGCAAATTTTTGAAATCAACGTTTTGATTTGCCTGAAATGAAAAAAAAAATGGTTTCTCAGTTCACAAATATTTTCACGGTTTTGACGTTTCATCCCAAATCAAGACATGGAAAAAATTTTGAATTCTTGAAAATATTCACGGGACACACAAACAGTCTCCCACCCAGCGCTAGTCTTTACGTCCACCAGCTTGGCATCTCATTAGGACGAAATTCACTGAAAACACTGAAAACAAAACATCTGCTGTGAATATAGACGTTCCTTTGAAGTGGTGTTTTATACTTGCGCATTAAAATATTCCTATGATCAGTCTTGCATTTTATTTTTCCTTTGTTTTACAGATTCGTGCCTATATGAACAAGTTTATGAAAAACCAAGACGATAAGAAGGACCTTCTAGCGCTGAGGTTCTTAGCAATTAATCCAATTATTGACCCTTGGGTCTTTGTCATCCTTAGACCTTCAGTTCTGAGGGTAATCCGTTCTGTACTGTGCTGTCAGATGTCCCTAAAGAGCCAAGACAACATGCAGACGACTCCTGCTGCAGAGTCAAAATCCAATAAGCAGATTGACCTTTGCGGGCAGTAATCCCAGCCGCTTTCAGTGGAGACATCTGGAAGATCATGCTGAAATGGCTCCTCAGGGTAATGAACAAACTTAGAAGTATAAACACGATGGGAAGCTCTGCTTTTTAGGTTAATAAACAAATACATTTACTGCACAATGGATTGAGCTGCAGTCTGGCTGACAAGACACTACAGGATTTGTCAAAAAGCATAAGGGAAGTCCATCTAAAGTGAGTATTTTCTACGTATGGGACAGCATCCTAGAGGCTAATCAATAACTGGATTTCCGTTGCCACTAGACAGGAACTTTCATGTTGAACTAAAGACACGTGCTGCACTCTAGTGCGTTTGAAACACTAAGAAGCTAGTGGCTATTTACTGTAAGTCTCGGAGATAAATGTTTTCTCGAACACTATGCCTTGTGATACGGTTTGGTGGGGAGACACAGAAGAGCTAATAATATAGCTTTGGCTTATTGGTTTGTTGCGAAACCCACCAAGTCCTTATTAGCTTCATGGAGGCTTAACTAACCATTTATCTAACTACTGAAACGGAAGTCTTTAGACCCCCGTGTGTTTCTGTCTCAGAGATATCGGTATTGCCATGTGCCTTCGTATAACTACAGTCTTGCCCTGGGATGGGAGGGGAGGGCAGGAAGGCTAAAGCTAGTTCCGCTTCTTGTCGCTCTGTTTTCCAAGTGCCGTACAGCTAGGGGAAGAAAAGCCAGCTGGGTTCCTTGTTTGGGGCCAAAGCTGTTAGGAGGGGCAGAAGCAGGGTTACATCTCTCTGCTCCAGAATCCTGATTTTTCGAGCAGCTCTCCATGGGTAGGGTCATGCTTAATGGTGGGCAAATGTCACCTGAGCTCCCCGGTGTTGGAGCACGCAGCCCCTCCCCCCACCTCCTCAACCTCTGGGATGGAAGAGCTTTGCTTTGGGCTGCAACCAGATGCCCATCCCCCACCTATTTGTGCTGGTAGGATAAGGAGCCGAACATGCTTCTAAGCATGCGGCCTGTGCACCTCCGAGGCTGGGGTGTGTCCGCTGGGGCCTGGCCTGCTGCCCTTCAGTGCTGGGAGAGATGGTTGCTTGTGCAGAAGGAAGGAGGCTTCCCAGGCCTTCTCACTAGGGGTTTTCTAGAGGCCCCAACGCTTTTGTGTTAAGTGCCTCTTCCCATGCAAGCCTGATACAGCCCTGTGCCCGACAAGTCTTTGCAGCCCCTGCTCATAGGCATTTTCCATAGAAGAAATACCATGCAAGACACTTATGTAATCATCACATCTCATCCTAGGTAAAGCTGTGGGAATGACGACGGGAAGGCTTAAATATCAGGGGGAAATATTTCACAAGATAGAGAGACCTTCTAGCAGGCTGGCTGCTCCAGGCTGGCTGCTCCTCACTGTTTCAGAGCGGTAGCCGTGTTAGTCTGTATCAGCAAAAAGACCGAGGAGTACTTATGGCACCTTAGATCGTAAGATCACCAATGGATTGTAGTTTCCTCAGGAAGTCAGTGGTGTCTCGAAGATAGCTGGGAGTGCTGGTAGCATAGGGCCTGAGGAGAGAGTCTACATAGCCAGACAATCCTGCTGTCAGGGTGCCAATGCCTGAGATGATGGGGTGTCCAGGATTTCCAGGTTTATGGATCTTGGGTAGCAGATAGAATACCCCTGGTCAGGGCTCTAGGGGTGTGTCTGTGCAGATTTGTTCCTGTGCTTTTTCAGGGACTTTCTTGAGCAAATGGTGTAGTTTGTTACTCACACCTTCTTGTCAACTGTTTGAAATGGGCCATCCTGATTATCACTACAAACATTTTTTCTCTCCTGCTGATAATAGCTCATCTTAATTGATTACTCTCGTTCGAGTTGGTATGGCAACGCCCATTTTTTCATGTCCTCTGTGTGTATATATATCTTCCTACTATATTTTCCACTGCATGCATCCGATGAAGTGGGTTTTAGCCCACGAAAGTTTATGCCCAAATAAATTTGTTAGTCTCTAAGGTGCCACAAGTACTCCTCGTTCTTTGTCCTCACTGTGATTCTAACCAGGAAGCTGCCTTCATTTTACACTATGGGCCTGCTCCCACAGAACTCATGGGGAGCTTTGCCATTGAGTTCGATGGAGGCAGGGTAGCTGTCTCCTGTCCAAGCCCGCCGTGTGCTGGAAAGACCTTTTCCCTAGAGTGACTGGCCCCGATTCCGTAGAGCACTTCCGTTCTCGATGCTTTGCTTAATCAGGGCCCTAAGTTATGTCTTGAAGTCCCTCCTCTGAAAAAGATAGTTTCCCTTCAGTGTCACATGTAAAGCAGGTTTTCAGACAGACTGTGGTATATTGTACGTGACGCTGATATAAGGATGTTAGTGTAGGTCGGCAGCTGTCCTTTTGTCTGCTATGCCAAGGAGGACCCAGAGGTTCAGAGAGGGGTGGAGAGAAAGAATCCCCAAAAGAATTCCACTGGGTAGACATGAGGGCACATTTTGGAGGGTGGAGCTAAACTGACCCCATAATACAGAGGATAATGTTAGTTACCTAAGTCCGTAGTTCTCAACCTCTGCCCTAAGCAGATCCCCTCCCATTTAATGAGATGGGAGTCTCAGGATGACCATGATCCACTGACAACCTAATAATACCCAATTCTCATTCTAGTGCCTTTCCTCAGTAGATTTCAAAGCACTTTACAAAGAAGGGCAGTGACACTTAGCTCACTGGGAAACCGAGGCACTTTTTTTGTTTGTTAAAGTAAGAGGTTATTTTTATATGATAGCGTTATGTCCAGTGGTCCAATGGTGTTGCTTTCTATTGAGATTTTTATTTAAATAAAAATGAATTCAGTTTGTCAGGTACACACTCTCGGCTACGTATATTCTTGTCAATGGTATGTTATCAGGATTGGCTCATCTGTTAGTGGTTTCAGACCAAATTCTGCATTGATTTCACACCCTGTGCAATCCGCACTGAAGTCCGTGCAAGAGGATCCAAACCCATTAAACTTTGGCTGAGAGTGGCCTTATTTTATGTAACCTTTTCCCCTTCCCTTCCATGGAACCCTCATTGAAGTCAATGGACTTGCTTACACTAGAGATGAATTTGCCCAAATGGGATTACCCATGATAACTGGCACATGTGTTGCTCCACTTTCTTAAAAAACCCCAAAACGTACATGGTATTTTATTGCAAGTGGATCTTATATATTTAAGAGTTTTATTCCTGTCTAAAAATACCCAAAATGAAAAGATTTGAAGCTTTTTGTATTTCGGCATTTGACGTAACGTAAAATTACTATAATAAAAATCATCTTTCCAAAGTAGCTGTCTGAATCATATGTGGTTTATGCAGAAGTCACAAGTCAGAAAATAGTCAGTCATATGGATGAAACACGTAGCCTATAGGCTAGGTTACAACATAATGGGGGAATAAATAGAAGGAAAAGAAGGTCCAGTATAACATCAGAACATTCTCGGGAAGGGTGACTAGGTGTGTTTATTCTAGAACTGGGTGGGAAATGGTTTTCCAATCCCTCAAATATTTGAAAGTCTGAAGTCCCCCACTCCCACCCACAATCTCTGATGGAGACAAAGTCAACATCTCAAAGATATCAGTGAACCAAAAAAACCAATGTTCAGTTGAGATCAACTGAAATGTTTCATTTCAATAATTTCAGAATGTTTTGTTTAGCTTTTGACCGTTTTTCTTTTAACCTTCCTTCGCCTGTAATTAGCTTATATTTAAAAAAACAAAGCTCTTTCCAATTGGCAAACCAGAAACTTTCATTTTGAAACGTTTTTCCAATTTTTTTTTAGTTGGGAGATTCATTGAATTCAAACCTCTTTTGGAGACGTTTCAGATCTGATGAATTGGCATTTTTAAACAAACATTTTTATGAAAAATTCCCCACAAGTTCTTGTTTATTCAGGGTTGAAAGACAGAACTTCTGACCAGAACAAAAAATACTAAAACGAAGCAAGCAAGCATGACCGCCCACTTCCCCAGCGGTGTGATTCAATATCTATTTTTCCACAAATGATATGTCTCCCAAGTTACACAAATAGATTTGATGTTGAGCTGTTTGCTGGACAAGCATTGGAAACGTTGCTTTTCAGGATGGAAATGAAGGAAATGCTGTTTTGACTCCTCTAATTCCAAGACACACACTTTCTCCCCAAATGACTTATTACAATCTAGAACTTTGCATGCTATTCGTAAGATTACAAGTAATACTAGAGGGATTGTGAATTTGGCCTCATCAAAAGAATTATTGAAGGTCAGGCATTCGATGCTGTTGATTTTTATACAGTCTGAATGGGTGTGAAGAAGGAGAGCCGCTAACAACGGAGATTGAAATAAAAGTCAGCAGTTGTGTAATTTGTCAGTTAGCCACTATTTACAGGAAGTTCTCTAGCCTCTGAAATGTGGGTGGGCAGATGACAGACACAGAATAATATTGCACAAGGGAGATGAAAATCTCTTCCTGGTTTAAGAATAAAAGCCTGCACTTAGCTGCTATGGGGGGAATTATTGCTACCATAGTCTTAACTGATGTGGAGGTTTCAGTGATAAAGCTATGGTATAGATTCAGTGCATAACCTTCATTTTGTGGAGCAGATTTTTAGAAGAGGCTGGAACGTCACACTTCCACTGGCTGTGATTGGAGCTGGGCTGCTCTGCACTTCTGGAAATTCAGGCCTCAATAATGACTTGCTCAGGCAAATTCCTAATTTGTGCCTGCAACTGCGGGAAACGCAAACCTGTATTTCAGCACAGGGCCCTCAGGCCTTTGTTTAAAAACATGGCTGTGGGGGGAGAGGGAATGCAAAAATCTTAGGTGTCCCACCCCCTTCCCCCAATATGATGAAAAGCAACATACAGAATTACATTAAGTTCTTGTGTTTTATTAAACGTGCATGGCAGTTATACTGTATCTTTGTACTTTTCATACTGGCATTTCTGGTCTGGTTGCATAATACAGAAGGGTGGGATGGGATTTCTTTCATAAAAGAGTGCATCTGAAATGCAGAGTGTTTGGACTCCAGCGTAAACTGGTCGGACCAGGTATGTGATAATAAGACAAATGGGGATATAGTGGATAACAACTTGAATATGAGCCAACATGATGCAATTGGAAAACAAAAAAGCTAGTAGCAATCTGGGGTTTAGTAACAGGAGTGTCATATGTAAGACATCGGAGGTAATTGTCCCCGCTTCTTCAGCACTGGTGTGCCCTCACCTGGATGGGTACCACACTTTAGGAAAGATATGAACAAACTGGAGAGACTCCAGAAGAAAGCTACAAAACTAATAGAAAACCTGACCTATGAGGAAAAGTTAAAAAAAAAACTGGGCATGTTTAGGCTTGAGAAAAGAAGACTGGGTGGGGGGGGAGACCTGATAACAGTCTGCAGCTACATGAAGGGGTGTTATAAAGAGGACAGTGATCCAGTGTTCTCCATGTCCACCGAAGGTAGGACAAGAAGTCATGGGCTTAATCTGCAGCAAGGGAGATTTAGCTTAAATATTAGGGAAATCTTTCTAACTGTCAGGGTCGTTAAGCTCTGGAGCAGGCTGTCAAGGAAGTTGTGGAACCCCCGTCGCTGAAGGTTTTTAAGGAGCAGGTGGACAAACCCCTATCAGGGATGGTCTCGGTATATTTGGTCCTGCCTCAGCACAGGAGGCTGGGCTAGATGCACTCTCGAGGTCCCTTCCAACCCTACGTTGCTATGAAATCTGTTCAGCCGTACAGGTCTTCATCTTCCCTGGGAGCACCTGAGGTAAGGGGTTAGGCCAATATCTTTAGTAAGACAAAAGCTTGCTGTAAGTTTTATGTTTGTAAGAAGGATCCAGTCCTGCAAACCACAGACTCAGCCCCTAAAATAGTACTTTCTAACTCCTTGCTATCTGCACCCGTACATGAAATTCAGGAGTACGTTACAGTTACCCGATGTCCATCTAGCCGTAATCTGGTCAGTTTCCCACCATGGGAGCACCACACTAGTTCAGGGGCAGAGGAGGGAAACAGGGTGGTGGTAGTAGGAAAAGCTGCAGGACCCCAGATCCACCTCAACACTTCCTGCAAACTTGTATTTGTCTCTCTAGTGGTAGGTAGTTCCTTGAAAACCAAGGACCTTCCCTTCTTTGCTACCATTGTAGCAGCTCATTGAGCTGGTTGAAGGGAGCAGCTCCCAGCAATAAATAGATTTTACGACTGGAACGGACCATTGGACCATGGATGGGGCAAAAAGTGGCAACTTGGCCTCTCCTGTGGCATTTGGGTCAGCTGTGGATGCTCCTGGCTCCCCAGCATCCTGTAGACTTCTGGCGAGTGGAGGATCAGAGTTCCCAGAGGGGGAGAAGAGTCAGCAAAATGCGTGTGCATGACCCAAGCAAAAATATAAAAAGAAAAAGATGGGGGAAAGGAAGAGCTGGGAGCAGCTCTCAGGATGTGGTGAGAGGCTGGAGTCCAAGTACAAATCCATCCCAAGGAGGGAACTGCAAACAGAGGAAGGGTGAGAGCCAGTGGGTAAAGTTATTGGGGTTCCTAAGAGCTATTCCAATACAAAGAATAATCCCACCTCTAAGCAGGAAGACGAGCAGGTGGAGAGACCATGAAGCTCAACAGTCAAGGTGCAACTCGACCCTGGCAGAGATCATTTTAAGAGTTTACGGGTATATCTACACAGCAAAGAAAAACCCGTGGCTGGCCTGTGCCAGCCAACGCGGGCTGCAAGGTTGTTTCATTGCTGTGTAGACATCCAGACTTGGGCTGGCACCTGGGCTCTAGGACCCTGTGGGGTGGGAGGGTCCCAGAGCCTGGGCTCTGGCCGGGGGGCGGGGGCTACACCACAATGAAACAGCCCCACAGCCCAAACCCTGCGATCTTGAGTCAGTTGGCATGGGCCAGACATGGGTTTTTCTTTGCAGTGTAGACATAGCCTAAGGTTCTGGTGCAAACGATTCTGGGATGGGGGCGGGAGGGGCTGGTCATGTGATCAGGAGAAAAAAAATCCTGGTGATTGGTCACAGGAAGTAAAAATGTGAGATTTATTTCTGCAGCCATTACCTCCAACATGTCAATCTTCTGACAAACACGGGCATATTCCAGGACAGCCACTAACTTGCCTTTCCCTGTTACAGGAAGAATATAGTTATTACAAGAATTCCAGCATGATGTCCCTTGCCTGAATTTATACTAATACTGAGCCAATTTTGTCTACAAGCATGCACGTCCCGCTCACATTGGCTCCCAGGGCTTTCACATGTGTATCTGGGGCCAGACTTTGGCTCTCCATCCCTCGCTCTATGTTCTGCCATGAAATCCCACAAGATACTGGCGTTCCCAAAGGTTTCCATCACAACTCTATTTAAACCCACTGGTCTACGGCTTCCTTGTTTGTCTTTTGACTCATTAATAAGATACTAACAAAGCAATGTTTCAAATTTCCAAATACCAGGCACTGCGCCTGGAGCCTGGTAAACTTTTAAAGACGGCAATTTCACCCATGTCCTTACTCATTTGTTAGGAATT
Source organism: Terrapene triunguis (assembly GCF_002925995.2). Classification (NCBI taxonomy): domain Eukaryota; kingdom Metazoa; phylum Chordata; order Testudines; family Emydidae; genus Terrapene; species Terrapene triunguis. The sequence continues at coordinate 14,019,259 of NW_020664540.1, read as the reverse complement.
AATTTGTGACTGATGTTCCCTGGGCCAGGGATTCTGCTTACTTTAAATGTAGCTAATTGTTTAGAAAGTTATTTCATTGCTAGCTTTGCTCTACCTTGCTCCTTCTTTCTTGGAGAAAGGAGCCTTCACTTTGGCAGCTTTCTAATGTCTTTGTCTACAGAGGGTATATCCAACTAACTCCCTCGTTTGACAATTCTGCCATCCGCTTACTGTATATATAGTTGAAATTGCCCTTCCTTGGTAGAAGTTCTCTGCCATGCTTTTCCTTTTGTGCTGGTTTGCTAACGTTCCCAATCATCCTCCCATGCCAGTGTTCTGTATTTATTAAAATACTTTGTGGCTATAACTCCTGCGAGACCCTTTATCCCAGGGAAATTAAAACAGCTAAGAGAGTAGTAGAAACAGCTGGGAAAGTAGGTAAATGTGGATTGTAGTCTCCAGCTCAGAATTTGGAAGGATTGTAACTGCTTCGTTTACCCACTGAGGATTTCATTTTGAACTGAATGTCAGCCAGTTTCCTCAAACTCATTTTGCATTCTTGGCATGCTTGCTTTTTCTTTCTTTCTCTCCTTTCCTTATTAAACACAAATACGTGGGTTAGCTTTGGGGTCTCTGCCCAGTTGGTTTCCAATGTAGAGTTGAGCAGATTAGAAAAATCAAAGGGTATTTTTTCCAGTTTCAAGCAGGGTAGGGATCATTTCACACGTTCCTTAAACTCATGTTACTACCCTTTGTACAGGCAAAACTTCAACCATATTAAGCATATCTAGCGGGCCTCCTGTTGTTAGACTAACTTCTTGTTCTTGTACTGTGTAAGAGGGCAAGCCCCACCTAACCTACATCAGTGTCTTTCCTTCCTTGTGTTTTTTTTTTTTTTTAACATTTTATTTCCCCATCAGCATGGTAATAGCCTTTTTACAGGCTTCTATTATCCCCATTTCCTGATCCAACTTCCATCCGGCTCAGCCGGTCTAAAACGGATACCATTTACCACCTGCCGTTGTTAGGTTTAATAAGATTTCCTGTTTGAAGATCAGAGACGACTGTAAATACAAGGGCAAAAAGAAAGACTGGGGGTGATCTTCCTATTTTTAGAGGAATTCTTAGTATCGTAGCATGTCAGGATCACCCTCTTTAAACAAAGAATTAAAAAAAAAAATGGGTGAAATTCTGCCATCACTGAAGCCAGTTCACCCTCTCTCTTTACAAGACAATGCAAACAGGGGGTTGGACTAGATGACCTCCTGAGGTCCCTTCCAACCCTGATATTCTATGATTCTAAGGTGCAGGTAAATGGTGACCAATAGTTAGACTGCTAAAGAGGACTTTCTTGACCAAGTCTGTTTTGAATCTGCCTGCTACTTCTTTCCCTCCAGGATTTCTTACCCAGGAAGGAGGACTTTGTACAGTTGGAGAAATCCCCCCCCCCCCCCCACATTCTGCTCTCATTGTGCATCAGGAGTAACTCCACTCAGATCCACAATCGTCAAGCTGTAAAACTGGAGGAAGCATGGTCAGAATCAGGCCCTTCAAGTCCAACCTTCCCCGGACATTTTCAGTCACAGCTTTATTCAGCCAAGACGCCAATAGAAATGATGTTTGTGCTCACAGTATTCGCTCACCCAGATGGTCCCGCTGCCTCCTCTCTTGTTTCGCTCATCCCTCCTGCAAACACTCGGACACGAGCGTTTGAGTCTCCTACTGGATGAGCCAAGGTCTGTGCTGAGTGGCCCTCCATCAGACCTCGCTGGCGGATGGTACATGTGGCGAGATGGTGGAGAATTTCACAGGGTCTTGGATTCACCAGGTCTCTCTCAGGCCAAGATGACCCTTCACTCTGAACTCGTCTGCTTTTAAGCCATCGCTCTTGTCACATACGCTCCTAGGAACTATAGAAATCTCCTTTAGCCCCCATTGCCCCTCCATTTTCCCATATTGCTGGTAGAAGGGTGGCCTTCGTATTCCTCCCATCCTCTATGTTATTGGCAACTTGTCTGTCCATAGCTGGATAGTTTCTCTGTATCCTTCATTGTGGTGGTACCTCCCCGTCCATGTAAAAAAACTCACCCCTTCCTGAAATCCCTCAGCTCCTAACCTTGGCCAGCTCACTTAGCCCAAATGCACAAAGGTATTTAGGCTCCTAACGTCCATTGATTTCAATACCTTGAAGGAACCGGCCCTTAAGACTCTATGCCTCACTTTCCCCCTCTGTACTATGGGAATAATAGCACAGCCCTACCTCACAAGGGTGTTGTGGGGATAGATACATTAAAGACTGTGAGGTGCTCAGAGACTATGGTAATGGAGGCTGTATAAATATGACAGACGCTAATCACATTGCTTAATGGACTGGAAGGTGCTCTGAGACAGGGGGATGAGAGTAGCCTAAGAACCTACAGGGAACAGAATAATTCCACCAGTTTCAGTGGATCAGTGCAGATAGAAGTGGATTAGATCCTCATCTGTATGTGACCATGGCAGAGGTCTGATCTTAGGCTATGCCCCCCGATTGGTGGGAAGAGTCAGCAGAGCAGCTTTTAAGCCCAGCAGCAGCAGTCATTCAGTGGCTGCTCAAAGCATTCGCCCACAGCTGTGGTAGCTCCTGTGCTTGTGTGTTCCCAGCCTCGTTCCTGCCTTGAATCCAGTGTTGCCCCCCTGCCTTGTCTCACTGCAGCTAACCCGGCTCTGACCCTCAGCTCCAATTCCTGACTTCACCTCTGACCTGGGCTCCCATTCCTGGCTACCGACTCCAACCACTAGGCATGACCACCCACATCCCAGTCAATGACAGCCATCAGTGGAGACCCCAGAGATGGAGCCCTGCTGGTACAAGAGAGATGGGGCAGCTGGCAGGGCATTCGCCAGGAATTGACTCACCCCCCAATAGTCTTAAAAACATAGTAAGAGGGCCAGAAACATGCCACCAGGGCTAAACAAGGGAGTAAAAGAAATGATTAGAGGCAAAAAGGCACCCTTTAAAAATTGGAAGTTAAATCCTATGAGGACAATAGAAAGGAGCATAAACTCTGGCAAGTCAAGTGTAAAAGTAGAAGTAGGCAGGCCAGAAAAGAATTTGAAGAGCAATTAGCCACAGACTTAAAAACTAACAGCAAAAATTTTTAAGTACATCGGAAGCAGGACACCTGCCAAACAATCAGTGGGGCCACTGAATGATCGAGATGCTAAAGGAGCACTCAAGGAAGATAGGCCATTGCGGAGAAGCTAAATTAATTATTTGCATCAGTCTTCATTGCAGAGGATGTGAGGGAGAATTCCCACTGTGCCATTCCTTTTAGGTGACAAATATGAGAGACTGTCCCAGACTGAGGTGTCAGCAGAGGCGATTTTGGAACAAATTGATAAACAGTAATAAGTCACCAGGACCAGGTGGTATTCACCCACGAGTTCTGAAGGAACTTAAATATGAAATTGCATAAATACTAACTGTGGTCTGTAACCTGTCTTCTAACTTCTGTATCATATGACTGGAGGATAGCTAACGTGACGCCAATTTTTTAAAAAGGCTCCAGAGGCAATCCTGGCAATTACAGGATGGTAAACCTAACTTCAGTACCAGGCAAATTGGTTGAAACTATAGTAAAGAACAGAATTATCAGACACACACGATTTGTTGGGGAGGAGTCAACATGGCATTTGTAAAGGGAAATCATGCCTCACCAATCTATTAGAATTCTTTGAGCAGATCAACAAATGTGTGGACCAGGGTGATCCAGTGGATATAGTGTACTTGGACTTTCAGAAAGCTTTTGACAAAGTCATTCAAAGGCTCTTAAGCAAAGTAAGCAGTTATGGGATAAGAGGGAAGGTCCTCTCATGGACTAGAAACCAGGTAAAGGATAGGAAACAAAGGGTAGGAATAAACGGTCAGTTCTCAGAGTGGAGAGAAGTAAATAGTGGTGTCCCCCAGGGGTCTGTACTGGGACCAGTCCTATTCAACATATTCATAAATGATCTGGAAAAAGGGGTAAACAGTAAGGTGGCAAAATTTGCAGATGATACAAAACTACTCAAGATAGTTAAGTCCAAAGCAGACTGTGAAGAGTTACAAAGGGATCTCACCAAACTGGGTGACTGGGCAACAAAATAGCAGATGAAATTCAATGTTGATAAATGCAAAGTGATGCACATTGGAAAACATAATCCTAACTATACATACAAAAAGACTGGCGTCTAAATTAGCTGTTACCACTCAAGAAAGAGATTTTGGAGTCATTGTGGATAGTTCTCTGAACACATCTGCTCAACGTGCAGCAGCAATCAAGAAAACTAACCGAATGTTAGGAACCAGGGCCGGCTCCAGGCACCAGCTTAAAAAGCAAGTGCTTGGGGCGGCCAAGGGAGAGGAGCGGCACCAGCGGCAATTCGGGGGTGGCAGGTCCCTCACTCCCTCTAGGAGCGAAGGACCTGCCACTGAACTGCCGCCGCCAATCGCGGCTCTTTTTTTTTTTTTTTCCAATTGCCGCCAGCGATCGTGATCGCGGCTTTTTTTGGTTTTTTTTTTGCTTGGGGCGTCAGAAATGCTGGAGCCGGCCCTGTTAGGAACCATTAGGAAAATTTCATAATGCCACTATATAAACCCATGGTGAGCCCACAGCTTGAATACTGCGTGCAGTTTTGGTCACCCCATCTCAAAAAAGATATATTAGAATTCAAAAAGATACAGAGAAGGGCAACAAAAATGATTAGGGTATGGAATAGGGTATGGAATATTGCATAATGACCAGGGAGGAGTATAAAACTATTGCTCAGGCATGCAGGAATGAAATCAGGAAGCCCAAATGACACTTGGAGTTGCAGCTAGCAAGAGATGTTAAGAGTAACAAGAAGGGTTTCTTCAGGTATGTTAGCAACAAGAAGAAAGTCAAGGAAAGTGTGGGCCCCTTACTGAATGAGGGAGGCAACTTAGTGACAGAGGATGTGGAAAAAGCTAATGTACTCAATGCTTTTTTTGCCTCTGTCTTCACGAACAAGGTCAGCTCCCAGACTGCTGCACTGGGCAGCTCAGTATAGGGAGAAGGTGACCAGCCCTCTGTGGAGAAAGAAGCGGTTCGGGACTATTTAGAAAAACTGGACGAGCACAAGTCCATGGGGCCGGATGCGCTGCATCCAACGGTGCTAAAGGAGTTGGCGGATGTGATTGCAGAGCCATTATCTTTGAAAACTCATGGCGATCGGGGGAGGTCCCGGATGACTGGAAAAAGGCTAATGTAGTGCCCATCTTTAAAAAAGGGAAGAAGAAGGATCCGGGGAACTACAGGCCAGTCAGCCTCACCTCAGTCCCTGGAAAAATCATGGAGCAGGTCCTCAAGGAATCAATTCTGAAGCACTTAGAGGAGAGGAAAGTGATCAGGAACAGTCAGCATGGATTCACCAAGGGCAAGTCATGCCTGACTAACCTAATTGCCTTCTATAAGGAGATAATTGGGTCTGTGGATGAGGGGAAAGCAGTGGATGTGTTATTCCTTGACTTTAGCAAAGCTTTTGATACAGTCTCCCACAGTATTCTTGCCAGCAAGTTAAAGAAGTATGGATTGGATGAATGGACTATAAGGTGGATAGAAAGCTTGCTAGATCGTCGGGCTCAATGGGTAGTGATCAATGGCTCCATGTCTAGTTGGCAGCTGGTTTCAAGTGGAGTGCCCCAGGGGTCGGTCCTGGGGCCGGTTTTGTTCAATATCTTCATTAATGATCTGGAGGATGGCGTGGACTGCACTCTCAGCAAGTTTGCTGATGACACTAAACTGGGAGGAGTGGTAGATACGCTGGAGGGTAGGGACAGGATACAGAGGGACCTAGACAAATTAGAGGATTGTGCCAAAAGAAACCTGATGAGATTCAACAAGGACAAGTGCAGAGTCCTGCACTTAGGACGGAAGAATCCCATGCACTGTTACAGACTAGGAACCGAATGGCTAGGAAGCAGTTCTGCAGAAAAGGACCTAGGGCTTACAGTGGACGAGAAGCTGGATATGAGTCAACAGTGTGCCCTTGTTGCCAAGAAGGCTAGCGGCATTTTGGGCTGAATAAGTAGGGGCATTGCCAGCAGATCGAGGGACGTGATCATTCCCCACTATTCGACATTGGTGAGGCCTCATCTGGAGTACTGTGTCCAGTTTTGGGCCCCACACTACAAAAAGGATGTGGAAAAATTGGAAAGAGTTCAGTGGAGGGCAACAAAAATGATTAGGGGGCTGGAGCACATGACTTATGAGGAGAGGCTGAGGGAACTGGGATTGTTTAGTTTGCAGAAGAGAAGAATGAGGGGGGATTTGATAGCTGCTTTCAACTACCTGAAAGGGGGTTCCAAAGAGGATGGATCTAGGCTGTTCTCAGTGGTACCAGATGACAGAACAAGGAGTAATGGTCTCAAGTTGCAGTTGGGGAGGTTTAGGCTGGATATTAGGAAAAACTTTTTCACTAGGAGGGTGGTGAAGCACTGGAATGGGTTACCTAGGGAGGTGGTGGAATCTCCTTCCTTAGAGGTTTTTAAGGTCAGGCTTGACAAAGCCCTGGCTGGGATGATTTAGTTGGGAATTGGTCCTGCTTTGAGCAGGGGGTTGGACTAGATGACCTCCTGAGGTCCCTTCCAACCCTGATATTCTATTCTATGATTCTATGATATTCTTATCGATAAACTAGGCAAATACAACTTAGATGGGGCTACTATAAGGTGGGTGCATAACTGGCTGGATAACCGTACTCAGAGAGTTGTTATTAATGGTTCCCAATCCTGCTGGAAAGGCATAACAAGTGGGGTTCCGCAGGGGTCTGTTTTGGGACCGGCTCTGTTCAATATCTTCATCAACGACTTAGATATTGGCATAGAAAGTACGCTTATTAAGTTTGCAGATGATACCAAACTGGGAGGGATTGCAACTGCTTTGGAGGATAGAGTCATAATTCAAAATGATCTGGACAAATTGGAGAAATGGTCTGAGGTAAACAGGATGAAGTTTAACAAAGACAAATGCAAAGTGCTCCACTTAGGAAGGAACAATCAGTTTCACACATACAGAATGGGAAAAGACTGTCTAGGAAGGAGTACAGCAGAAAGGGATCTAGGGGTTATAGTGGACCACCAGCTAAATATGAGTCAACAGTGTGATGCTGTTGCAAAAAAAGCAAACATGATTCTGGGATGCATTAACAGGTGTGTTGTGAGCAAGACACAAGAAGTCATTCTTCCGCTATACTCTGCACTGGTTAGGCCTCAACTGGAGTATTGTGTCCAGTTCTGGGCATTGCATTTCAAGAAAGATGTGGAGAAATTGGAGAGGGTCCAGAGAAGAGCAAGAAGAATGATTAAAGGTCTTGAGAACATGACCTATGAAGCAAGGCTGAAAGAATTGGGTTTGTTTAGTTTGGAAAAGAGAAGACTGAGAGGGGACATGATAGCAGTTTTCAGGTATCTAAAAGGGTGTCATAAGGAGGAGGGAGAAAACTTGTTCACCTTAGCCTCTAATATTATTATTATATAATTATTTATTATTATTATTATATTATATAGAACAAGAAGCAATGGGCTTAAACTGGAGCAAGGGAGGTTTAGGTTCGACATTAGGAAAAAGTTCCTAATTGTCAGGGTGGCTAAACACTGGAATAAATTGCCTAGAGAGGTTGTGGAATCTCCATCTCTGGAGATATTTAAGAGTAGGTTAGATAAATGTCTGTCAGGGATGGTCTAGACAGTATTTGGTCCTGCCATGAGGGCAGGGGACTGGACTCGATGACCTCTCAAGGTCCCTTCCAGTCCTAGAATCTATGAATAAACAGCTTCCGTATGACGAGAGATTAAAAAGACTGACTTTTCAGCTTGGCAGAGAGATGACTAAGGGGCTAGAGGTCTATAAAATAGTGACTGGTGTGGAGGAAAAGGTGTTATTTACTCCTTCACATAACACAAGAATTAGTGGTCACCCGGTGAAATTAATAGGGAGCAGGTTTAAAACAAACAAAAGGAAATGCTTCTTCACACAACGCACAGTCAATTTGTGGAACTCATTGCTAGGGGATGTTGTGAAGGCCAAAACTATAACAGGGCTCACAAAAGAATTGGATAAGTTCATGGAGGATAGGTCCATCAATGGCTATTAGCCAAGATGGTCAGGGATGCAACCCCAGGCTCTGAGTCTCCCTAGCCTCGGATTGTCAGAAGCTGGGAGTGGATGAAGGAGATGGATCACTCAAGATTAACGTGTTCTGTTCATTCCCTCTGAAGCACCTGGCATTGACCACTGTCAGAAGACAGGATACTGGGCTAGATGGACCATTGGTCTGACCCAGTATGGCCATTCTTATGAAATACTCCTACTTTGCCAGCCTTCAGCCCCCCTGCAAGGCCCATTCGCTTTCCCTAGATGCAAGGCTGCTATTTGGAGATCACCCCAGTTACGGTTTTAGCGCCTGGCTTCAACTTTGTGTTAATTATTGTGCAAAGGTGGGCTCCTGGTGGGCCCCTCCCTTTTACTTTGGAAGTTTACGTTTTTTAGAAAACATTTAAAAGCCTGTGACCGTTTGAAAGAGAGGCGGTTTGCCTGATTTCTCTGGATCGCTCCTCTGCAGTGGTGCTGGAAGTTGTCTGTCTGTTTGTGTAAGATATTTATATTGATCCAGTCACCCTAGTATTTAGGAATTATAAGAAGGGCAGTATTAGGGCATTATACCAGTAGTATGCCCTAGCATATCGGCCCAGCTTCTCAGAGGTATTTAAGTGCCTAACTGACATGGTGTTTAACGCCCAAGTACCATATTGGGCCATATTGCTTTGGAATCCTCCAGGCTGAGAAATGCATGTATGTGAAGTAGTGCCCTTATTTAAACTCCAGTAGTGCCGATTGAGTTAAACCCTAGTATGCTCCATTTAAAGGCTAATCATTAAAACCCTGCTTGGCAGAAAAGCATGTTAAAACCAGTCAATTCCTCCTGCTCACTGCTCTGGGCTCCTGGGCCGTTTGACGTCGACTGGTCAGTTGTGGAGCCGGACTGGTCCACAGACGCACAGAGGGGACTAACTGCAGGAAGTAAGTTTCGCTGCTGCTTCTCCTAGCCCCATGCTGTGTGGGCACGCATCCCAGAATGCCATGAGTCCCGTAACTCACCGCAAGAAAGAGATTCACTGTTAAAGGCAGGAGCCAATTTAACCTTCTCAATCGTCTTCAGTAGACACATGGATCCTTCTCCTTTGCCATTGTCAAGCTGGCCACTTGGTGGTCTCAATCATCTCCTGTTGATGTCAAAGTGAGTTTTGACAGCAGGTTCAAGCAGGAATAGGACCAGGACAGTGATGACACATGCTTTGCATCTACTCTTTGCTTTAATAGCACCCTCCCAGTGGGTCACCGACCTGGGAAATACCATTTCTAAGAAGTGAGCTGGGTCACTAATGGCTGCATTGTTTTCAGTATCACCTGGGGTATGGGGGGCCCTTCTGATTGGCTGCTTTCCCCACTTCCCTGCCTCCTGGGGTAGAGCAGCCAATCAGGGCTGCCACAGGAAGCAGGCAGCGTTCTCTCCCCCTACAACCCAACGCCATTCTCGGGGGGATGAGGGGGAGCAGAAAGAACTCAGCAATGCAGGTGACTCACCTCCCTCCTCTCCTATCCCCTCCTGTGAGCAAAGGCAACAGCTCCTCTCCCTCCCACCTGACCTGGGAAGGGGCAGAAGGTTTCCTGCTGCAGCCTCTCCCTCCCAAGGCCTGGGAGAACCCGGGTAAAGAACCCCACTAACTGCAAGAGGTCAGACAGGAAGGGGGCAGAAGAGATGGGAGGCTGGGGAGCAGGAACAGAATTGATTTGGGGGCAGAATTAATTGCTGGGCAGGAGACAGGCAGATGTGGGGGTGTTGACAGACTCCCCACTCCCCTCCCCCCGAGGCTTTTCAGACCACTGTGCATTGGATGCAAATGCAAAAACACTCTGATAAAACAGACTGAAGTCCCCGCCCCTGTCTCCAATTTGCATAAGAAAAATTCTTTCCTGGAAGTGAGTTCCAGGCCTGGGAATAATCAGCCGTGCACACTACCCAGACCAATAGGCATGTGATTTCCGTGGCTGAGTGTAAGCCTTAAGCAAGGAAAAATATCAACTCCTCTTTTTTTTAAGATGTGAAGATATATCATCGAGGAAGATAAAAATACTTAACAGCCCAGTACTCCGCACCACACGCCTGCAAAAGTACTAGCTTTCACTAGCTTCATTCAGGCTCGATTAATAAAGACAATGTTACTCTCTACGGTTTTGCGGCAGTCCGGTTTGTTTAACACCATGTGCCAAGAGATTGCTTTGCTTCTTGGCTTCTTTTCATTTCCATACCATGAAATTGAGCCGGACTCATTAATGAAACCACCACCAATTTCCCTGCTTTTGAAAATAAAAGACCCAAGATAAGGGATGGAGAAGATGAATCATGAAGCAAAGTCCTTAGCCCAAATCAGCGAATGCTTGTTCCGAATCCGGGGAAACAAAGCTTTGGTGTGTGGGCTAAAAAAAATACTATAAGAACAAGAAAAGGTTTATTTTAGTTTCTCCATTCCCGCCCCCATCTCTTCATTTTCTCTGCTGTTGAGTATTCAGACAGCCACTCGCCTCTATCAACACCAATAGGTGCTACTGCCAGGGATTTAAGTACTCCTGAGGGAATTCTGTGCCAAAATATTAAAAATTCTGCATCAAAAAATTATGTGCACAATATTTTAAAATTCCAAAAATGTCATTTGTCAATAAATAAATGCAGAGGCTCCAGCATGGCAGGGGGAGCATGGGTCACTGGCTGCATGGAGGTGGGAGATCACCCTGCAGCCCCAATTCCCCCGGTACAGGGACTCGGCAGTGAGGCTGCATCTGACCCTGACACAGTGCAAGGGCTGGGCCTGCCCCAGAAACACCCTGGGGCCTTGCCCCTCTGCACCAGGTGTGGGTGAGCAGACTCAGCCCAGCAGGATCCAAGTGTGGAGGGGCTTAGAGTGGGGGGATCCAGGTGTGGGGTGAGAGGTTTCTGTGTGGGGCTATCTGGGTGTGGGCGGCCCAGTGGGAGATCTGGGTGCACAGAGGCTCAGGGGCAATGGGACTCTGCAGGGGATTCAGGTGAAGCTGGTTGGGACTCAGGAGGGAGGGGCTGGGTGTGGGGAGATGGGGCTCGGCGGGGGGGTCTGGGTACTGGGGGAGTGGGGCTTGGTGGGGTGGGGGTCCAGGTACAGCTGGCTCAGGATCAGTGGGGTGGGGGTCTGGGTGCGGGGGGCTCAGATGGGTCCAAGTATAGGGGGGCAGGGCTTGTCAGGGTGACGGTTCTATGGGGGAGACCCAGCTACTGTTAAGGGGATGCCGCATGCTGGGCTCCTGCTTCCCCCCCATCCCCTTTTCTTCCCCATGCCCCTCCATTCACTCCCACATTCCCCTCCCCCTGCCCTATTCCACCCCCCCGCCCTATTCCACCCCCCATTTCCTTTCCCACTTCCCTCATTTTCCCCACCCCCCTTTCCCAGCCCCACCGTGGGCACTCACTGTTGCACAGAAAACAGGAAGGCTCCCAGGACACAGAAGGGGAGCATGACTGGCACTAGGACCCAGGAGACGGCATTCAGCTGCAGAGTCAGCTGAACCCAGACACCGCCTCCTTCAGTTGGGCAGCTCTGCGCTTGCTGAAATGAGGGGGGGCTTGTAAGCCCATGTGGGCCCCCCCCATGCCTCACCTATTTTTGGAGAGTGGCAATACCCCCAAAAAACTATGCCCGTGGTCACCCCACCCAGTCTTCCCTATGCCCAGTCCACAGGCGCCGCCCCCGCAGCTCCCATTGGCCGCACTTCCTGGCCAATGGGAGCTGCAGGGGTGCGGTTGGGAGGGGGACAGTCTGCAGAGCCCCCTGGCTGCCCCTACGCGTAGGAGCTGGAGGAGGGACATGCCGGCTGCTTCCCGGGAGCCACGCGGAGGTTAGCAGGGAGCCTGCCAGCCCCGCTGCGTGGCACTGCCAACTGGACAGTCAATGGCCCGGTCAGCAGAGCCACCAGGATCCCTTTTCGACCAGGTGTTAATAATAATAATATATGGAGATATACCTATCTCATAGAACTGGAAAGGACCCCAAAAGGTCATCAAGTCCAGCCCCCTGTCTTCTCTAGCAGGACCAAGTAGGGATTTTGCCCTAGACCCCTAAGTGGCCCTCTTGAGGATTGAACTCACAACCCTGGGTTTAGGAGGCCAATGCTCACACCACTGAGCTATCCCTCCCATCAAAAAACCTGATACCTGGTCACCCTAGTGCAGGAACTGAAATTACTTTTTTGTAATTGATGAGACTTTAGGTTGAAAATGAGAGAACAAAATTAGTAGATTCCCTAATCCCTCGTCCTACTCCACTTTCAGCATACACCTCCCGGGGACACAGGGCTCATTTCAGGCAAAGGGGGAATATTTTTGTGGGAGGCCCTTGATAAAGTTACTAGCTGCACAATATTGGCCGGCTCCACCCCAAATACACTGTTATCCCAATGTACCAGAGGGCCAAGGAGGTCTTCAGTAGGGACCCATATTGTTCTTGAAAAGAGGGACAGCCAATAAGATCACCTAGGTGTAAAACCAACATAGTGCCATTGAAGTTAAAAGAGCTATGCAGCTTCACTCCAGCTGAGGCTGCGGCCTAGCAATCTTTGATGAATGCTCAGACTACAGCGTATTTCCGAGCTGCCCAGAGCACTCTGTTAATGCATTTCACCGTGCATGCAAACGTGTAGCGCACAGAGAACCATTCCTGGGCAACTTGTTCCACAGCATGCGACTGAATAGTCAGCAATACCAGATGGATTGCGTGGAGAGAGACCCTGGGGCCTCCAATTGCTCCTGACTCCGCACCAGCAGCAGCCCTGCAGTTTCCTGGGTGTTTTGCAGCAAAGAGTCCTGTGGCACCTTATAGACTAACAGACGTATTGGAGCATGAGCTATCGTGGGTGAATACCCACTTCGTCAGAGGCATGGGTGTTTTGATTTCTGCCAACAAACAGCCCAAGGGTTTCGGCGTACTGTCCCCAACACAGGCAAGTGCATACTAGGTACAATCGGGCTCAGAACAAGGAGCAACAACAAGCAAGGGGATGGAGTCCTGACCCACTCCTAACTGGTGTCGCCTTCACTAGACTGTCGCTGTGTTGGTTTCGTCTTCCGGAAGTGGGCTCACCTTGCAGTGGTTTTTGAAACCCTGTTCTAAGTTACAGGTTGGTCCCTGGGTTTTAAGAACCAGGAACCTGCAGGTGCTCTTTGACTAGCGATTTTAAGTTACCACTTGGCCCATGTTCACAGTCATCCCCTCTTGTTCTGGCTTATTTTTGAGACTTGCGTTCAGAAGGGAATGTGTGGCTCTCCTGATGAGCAGGGCTGTTTATCTCACTAGTTGTGTGGCTTCCCATTAATCGAGAACTGATGGATTTAGCCTCACACCTCCTCATGAGGTAGGGCAATACTATTATCCCCACTGCACATATTGTCTTCATGTGCCTTAGTTTCCCTCAGTGACTTGCCCAAGGTCACACAGGAAGTCTGTGACAGAGCTGGGGATTTGAACCTAGATCTCCGGAGTTGCAGTCCAGTACCTTAAGGCTGTCCTTCCTCCCTCAATGTAGCAGGTCTGACCCCCCCCACTGGTTTTGCTTTCCACCTGAGGTTTCTCTGGTGAGTACAGGTAGAGTGAATGCTGATCAGAGCAGAGATTTGGGCCTCTCCATTACCTCAGGCCAGGGCCGGCTTTAGGCCAATTCAACCAATTCCCCTGAATCGGGCCCCGCCTCTAAGAGGGCCCCGTGCCCAAGCCCCGGTACCAGGGTGGCCTGGCTTCCCCAGGGGACAATTTAAAGGGCGTGGGGCTCCCAGCAGGGGCTGGAGCCCCAGGCCCTTTAAATTGCCACCAGAGCCCCACTGCTGGAGCCCTGGGGTAGGGCTGCGGGGCTCTGGGGGCTATTTAAAAAGTCCAGGGTTCCCGTTGCTTCTACCGCCCCGGCCCTTTAAATAGCCACTGGAGCCCCACCGCTTCCCCAGGGCTCCGGCGGCTATTTAAAGGGCCAGGGCGGTACAAGCAGGGGAGCCCCAGGCCCTTTAAATAGCCCCTGAGCCCCGGGCTGCTGCTGCTACCCCTGTGGGGGAGGGAGGAGGAGGGGGCACTTACCATACAGGGTGGGCTGTACCGCATCCCCAGCCCGCACCCCCTGCCCTACCCGCAGCCAGCCCCTGTCTCCAGCCAGCCCCACACCCCCTGCCCTGCCTGCAGCCAGCCCCGCACTCCCTGCCCTGTCCTGCCCACAGCCAGCCCCTGTCTCCAGCCAGCCCCACACCCCCTGCCCTGCCTGCACCAGCCCCGCCCCCCTATCCTGCTGCTGCCCGCAGCCAGCCCCGCACCCACTGCCCATAGCCAGCCCCTGCCGCATCCCCTGCCCTGTCTCCAGCCAACCCCTCCCGCACCCCCCTGCAGCCCTGCCCGAAGCCAGCTAGCCCCACACACACCCCTGCCCGCACCAGCCCTGCACCCTCTGCCCTGTCCACACCAGCCCCGCACCCCCTGCCCTGCCTGTAGCCAGTCAGCCCACCCCACACACCCCTGTCTCCAGCCAGTCCCGCACCCCTTGCACTGCCTGCAGCCAGACCCTACCTCCAGTCAGCCCCTGCCCTGCCTCCAGCCAGCCCCATGTCCACTGGTGCCCTGCAGTTCCCAGGGCAGTAACCCTGCACACCTGCTTCAATGAGGGGGGCAGGGAGCAGCGGGGACCCACACATGTGCACACCCTAGGGTGACCAGACAGCAAGTGTGAAAAATCGGGACAGGGAGTGGGGGGTAATAGGATCCTATATAAGAAAAAGACCCCAAAATCGGGACATCTGGTCACCCTAGCACACCCCCAGGGAGTGGTGGGGACCCACACATGTGAAACGGAGCTCATTTCTAGTTCAGGGCCATCTTTTTAAAAAAGAACTTTAGGTAGGGTTAACATACATCCGTATTTTCCCGGACGTGTCAGGCTTTTTGGTTCTTAAATCGCCGTCCGGGAAAATACGGACGTATGGTAACCCTATTGGTACAAAAACTACATACTGTGGCACATCCCTTAAATCAGAACTTTTTATAGGGAACCGGATGCTAAGAAATGAAAGGCTTTTTTTTACATTTTTTTTTTTTTTTTTATTCATCCCTGCCGGGGCCCCGCTGAGAGTGTTCGAATTGGGCCCCGCACTTCCTAAAGCCGGCCCTGCCTCAGGCAACCTCTTAATTGAATCATGACCCACAATAAATGTTCAATCCAGAACCAAAAACCCATAAGGTTCCCCTGGTTTGATCTCCTCCTCTCATGTTTAGGCCTCAAATGCAAGTCAGATAGGCACAGGATCATCTCGGAAGGCAAGGGGAAAAAACGTGAACTGGTCAGTGTGTTCAGGACTTTATTTCGAATAACGAATGCTCTGGAAATTGCCTCTTTAAAACCATTCCGTTCCCCTCTCCCCCACATTGATCATCATGTCTAGTTCATCAGCCAGGCTTCAATTTTTGTCCAATTATCTTTTTTTTTTTTTAATCACTGGAACTAAATGAGAACCAGAGACATGAATTAATCAGAATGTTCAATAACTTCAGGAAAACCTACAATAAACCTTTGTTGCATTAGAAAGCTTCTAGACAAACAGTGCAGCGGCAGTCAGGAGACATCATGTAATCAGGGTCACCAGCCCGCGATGGCTGAAAGCCGGCTGTGGGGGGGACTTCGCTTGCCAAGGAAGCTCTTATAATTGTGAGCTAGTGAAGCCAAGCAGAGAGGAGCTGGTTGCAATGAACACACAGCTGTGTTTGGAATTAGGAGCTTTTATATAAGCAAAGCAATACAATACCGGATCTGCGGCCAGTAGCTGGAACACGGGTGGCTCAAGGCATAGCAGAGAGCTTGGAGTGAGTGAAGGGCTGGGGTTTAGTGTCTGAATTCCTCTGGATTCTCAGGAGAAGGTGATCCCATTCCCTTCTCCAGCAGACTATTGAGGTAAAGAGGGGAGAAACTTACTGCTGCTAGAAGAGATGACGGGGCTTGATTCTCGCTCCCCTCATTAAGTCAAATAAATTTAAATAAAATTTAAAAATAAATTTAAATTAATGGAGATATCCTATCTCCTAGAACTGGAAGGGACCTTGAAAGATCATTGAGTCTAGCCCCCTGGCTTCACTAGCAGGACCAAGGACTGATTTTGCCCCAGATCCCTAGGTGGCCTCCTCAAGGATTGAACTCACAGCCCTGGGTTTAAGCAGGCCAATGCTCAAACCACTGAGCTATCCCTCCCCCCATCATGTAAATCCATGGTGGTGTGCTGATGTCACCAGAGATCAGATCTGGCCCAGATGGTAGCCATGGTTTCTCTGAGCCAGACCTTGAACTCCTTACTTAGTTCTGGCTTGAGCAAAACTTCCTCTAACTCCAAATGAGGATTTTGCCCAAGCCAAGGCTGCAGGATTTGGGTTCTTTGAGGGTGCAGAAGGAGATTTGGGACCCACACTTTAACTAAAGGGGAGGAATAATTGCCATGGAGGGTGTGACAGAATATACCTGGGTCCATACCATGGCAATCATTTTTGTACAAGGCATGTCTTGTAAGGGATCATTTGAAAACTCAGTTTGCTGGTCAGTATCGTCCTGATAAAAATACGTGTAGCAACATTGTATGTGAAGTGATAAGATTCCCCTGTATGATGTAGCGAACACATGTTCCACACCCCGCAGCCCCACCCAAACTGAGGCTAGCAAACAGGTCTGTCCTAAACAAAGCAACGTGCATTTAAATGCATTTGCATTTAAGCAGTAAACAGAGTCATCAAGCAGGGAGGGAAACAAAGAAAACCCAAACAGGTGAGGAAAAGCCAGCAGGGAACATCCTTCCACATAGACTCTCTGTCTCCTATTGCCCAGCTGGAAATGTTTTTTAGAGTGGGACTGAAACTATAAAAAGGAGGGACAAACACCCCAAGGCACTCCCTCTCTTCTGCCTGGCCATTGCATTCACTGCACCTGAAGTGACAAAGGGAAGCAAGCGTTGGACTGTGGGGGTGGGGCCCTGCTCTACAGATTTGGTCAGTAAGACTGCTGAAAGCATGTGGTGAGAAGCTTTGCTTGACTCTGATCTGGTTGGTTAGGTAAGTATTAATGAATGTCTTATCTTTTTTTCTTGTAACCGTTTCTGACTTTTATGCCTCATGACTTGTACTCACTTCAAATCTCTTTCTCTGTATTTAATGCATTTGTTTTACTGTTTTATCTAATCCAGGGTACTTAATTTGAAATGCCTGAATAACTGTTTCAGATAATAAACTGGCATATTATTCCCTTAAAGGAATAACAGACTTAAAATATTTTTTACTCTCCAGCGGCAGGCTGGGCAGTACAGGATAGACATTTCGGGAGGGGACGGGGAGAAATCCAGGACTGGGGGTGTGCTGGGGTCACCCTGCAGTATAACCCAGGCCGGTGAGAGCCAGAGAGTGTAACCCAGGCATGGCTGGAAAGCTGCAGTTCCACACAATCACTCAGGCTGTGGCTTGTATGCTCACAATCACTCAGGCTGTGGCTTGTATGCTCACAATCACACAATCACTCAGGGTGTGGCTTGTATGCTGGAAGGCTGTTTGTAAACACCCCAGGTGGGAGCTACCACAGCAAGGCATTATAAGACGCCCATGGTTGCAGGGCAGGGGTGACCCAGCTACTCATTAGTCTGGACTGTACCCTTGTATGTCACGGAGGGACCCCAGATAAAAGAACTACTATACTAAGGAGCTGCAGTACAACTCCATACAGTAGCTAGGATTGTAAACAGCCATTCATTGGGCGCTTGACGATGATCTACTTCAGCTTCCTCCAAAACAAAACAGAAAAACAACCAAACAAGATGCCAAAGTCCCTTCGCTCCTCATTCCCTCCTGTCTGTTTGAAAGGTCTTCTGTGATCCCCTGCCAGGGAGTTGTTTTGGGGAAAGTTTGACGTTAATCAGACATGGCATTTTGGAAATAGGAGAGATTTCCCAAGAGTTAAAAAAACCCGATCCTTTTGCAGAGTTTCCAAACTGTTGTTGTTATTTTGGAAGGTTGTGGCTCGGAAGAGGGAGGCTCTCTTTGACCCACGCTGTTTGGTTTATTCATGTGTCTTCAGTAGTGAGTGTTTCATTACTGTTTTGGAAGGCTGAGTGACTAGCTTTCAAACTGAGTACTACATTAGCGCCCCGAGGGAAGAAGGTTTGGCAGAATTCAGCCGCTCTGCTGGCACACGGCGGCATCTTCAGCTCCGCAAGCCTTGCTAGTGGCTCTGATTTATGGCGCTTGTCAGTTTCATGAGTCAACCACTCCAGCTCAAGAAGATTGCGAAACACAACTGGCGCAGCCTGCCTGTGTTTGTAAAGCACAACCACCCGACTGCTTCAGTTCGAGGAAGTCGCACGGTTTGTGAAGATTGCAAGTCAGCTGGCACAGCCTGCGTCGTTTGGAAGCCCTGTACTGTAAGCTAAGCAACTGTAGGTCAAGGAGGTTGCCAACCACACTGGTAAGCCCATTCAATTGGAATACAAGGTTTTATATTTCAGGGAGCAACATCTATTTTCCTCGTGGCACATCAGTTATTACAGCAAATTGCAGCCTCTCTCTAGCAGAATATACGTCAACAAGCTGCAGCATGTGTTCACGTACATATTTAGGCATCAAAGTCTAGGAATGCAGCTTGTGAGGCCTTGTTCTAAACTTGGGAGCTATTCGAGATGTTCTTCTATTAGAAGTACACCTGAAGAGAACACAGACAAAAGGTTTTGTCTACACTTGAGCCTGGTTTTACTTGTTTAAAAAGACCAGATGGCAGCGGTAATATCTTTTATTGGCCCAACCTCTGTGGGTGAGAGGGAAAAGCTTTGGTGCTTCCACAGAGCTCTTCTTATGGTCAGAGCAGGCCCATTGTGCTTGGCGCTGTACAAACACAGAATAAAAGAAGCAGTCAGTTCCTTGGGGGCAGGGGCTATTTAAGAATAAGACAAGAGACAACAGACAGATATGGACAGATGGGGAGCGCAAGGAAACAGGGAGACAAGACTGAACAAAAATGATTCCTTGTTTCACTGAGATAGTGTCATACAGCTTCAGTGGCCTATGTGTTTCTCCATAGAGTAGGCGGTTTTTAAATGCTGCTTTCAGGAAGGCCTAATGCACGATGTGGTATGGGATTGAAACTGAAGGCTGGATCATGGGCTGGCGTAAATCAACCCGGACCTCCACAGACCCACGTTCACGTCTATCTAAGATGCAGAGGTGTGTGCAGAGAATACGCTCTGTCATGCCGACCGGTATTACCTCATTGTTGTCTCTTAAGGACATAAGAGCTGCCATACTAAATCAGACCATGGTCCATCTTGCCCGAGCGGGAAGCGTGGCCAATGGGAGCTGTGGCTGGGGGCAGCGCACAGAGCCGCCTGGCCCCTCCGCCTAGGGGCCGCAGAGATGTACCAGCTGCTGCCAGGAGCTGCCTGAGGTAAGCGCCACCCACAGCCCACACCTTGCACCCCCTCCCACACCTTAAGCCCCTCATCCCCGTCCCGGAGCCTCGTCCCACATCCCAACCCCCTCATCCCTGGCCCCATCCCAGAGCCTGCACCCCCAGCTCCGAACTCCCTCCCGCACCCAACCGCCTCATCCCCAGCCCGGAGCTCCCTCCCACACCCCAACCCCCTCATCCCTGGCCTGGAACCCCCTCCCACACCTGACCACCTCATCCCCAGCCTGGAACCCCCCCCACACCCCAACTCCCCCCCACCCCATCTCAGAACCCCCTCCCAGAGCTTGCACCCCCTCTTGCACTCCAAAGCCCTCATCCCTGTCCTCACACCAGATCCTGCACCCCCAACCAGAGCCCTCACTCCCCCCACACCTCAAACCCTGCCCCAGCCTTGAGCCCCCTCCCACACCCCAAACCCCTCATCCCCAGCCCCAGCCCAGAGCCCGCACCCCTAGACGGAGCTCTCACCCCTTCCCGCATCCCAACCCCCTACCCCAGCCCGGAGCCCCCTCCCACACTCTGAACCCCTTGGCCCCATCCCCCAGCCTGGAGCCCCTCCTACAGCCCACACCTCTTATCCCCAGCCCCACCCCAGAGCCTGGCTCCCCAGCCTTCATCCCCCCACACCCCAACCCTCTGCCCGAGCCCGATGAAAATGAGGAAGGATGGGGAAATGGAGTGAGTGGGGGCAGGGACTCAGAAGGGGCGGGGCAGGGCCTTGGGGAAGGGGTGGGGAAGGGGGTGGGGCAAAGGTGTTCAGTTTTTTGAACTGCAGGTTTTTGAACCTTTAGAGTGCACGTTTTAAAGCATTTCTCCACTGCCAGGAGAGCTAGAACAGTGGTTCTCCAATGTAGTCGATTGCGCCCCTCCCCACCCACTTCTTCGGGTCTGTAGTAGTTTACTCCTTCTGCCCCCCGCTGCACAAGTACATATACCGATCCGTATACTGCTCTGCCTTCAGAGCCGGGAGCCTGAAGAGCAGTGGAGTAAGGGTGGCACAGGGCCGCCCGGGGGGGGAGGGGGGGGCAAGTGGGGCAATTTGTCCCAGGCCCCGGGCCCCTCAGGGGGCCCCACGAGAGTTTTCAGGGGGTCTTCGGCGGCAGGTCCTTCAGTGCCGCTGAACACACCAGGAGCGAGTGAAGGACCTGCTGCTGAAGACCCGGAGCTTCTTCCGCTCCGGGTCTTCGGCAGCAATTCGGCGGCGGGTCCTTCATTCGCTCCGGGACCTGCCGCCAAAGTACCCCGAAGACCCAGAGCAGAAGGACCTGTGCCGCCGAAGACCCCAGGCCCCCTGAATCCTCTGGGCAGCCCTGGGGGGGGCATGGTCTGGCATTGCCCCTCTGACTTCTCTGCTGCTGGTGGTGGCGGCGCTGCTTTCAGAGCTGGGGGGGGGGGAGGTCAGAGAGTGCTGGGCGGCTGCTTCTCACCCCCTCCCTCCCACCCACAATACATTCTGTGCTCACCTCAGGGAGGTGGTGCCCCAGGTTTGAGAACCTCTGAGCTAGAAACGGACAGGGGTTTTAAATGAAAGCCGAGACACTCTTGCTGCCAGGAACCGGGGCTTTAAGAAATACAGCAAAAATGGCAAGACCCAGGGTAAAATCCTGAGAGTGAACAGCCCTGCTTAGGAAGCAGCAGCAGGCCAGATTGCACGTCCGTGTGAGCACACGCGCACACACGCACACGTGCACACGCACAGTGGCAGGGCGACCCTCCATGCGCATGACTCCAACGTGGATGGAGGAGGGGCCAACCCATTCCACAGACCCTGCCGCCATTCGCCAGGTCAGGATCCATAAGCGAAGAGGAGGCAGTCATACTTTGTATAGCGACTGGGCCAAGGGATGGACCTCATTCCCTGCCCTGGTCCTGAGGGGACTCCCCAAGGAAGGTAACACAGTGGGAGGGTGTATCGCGTGGTCCCTTTAAGTGAGCAGGGTGGTGGGGATAGCTGTGGTGGCTGCATCGGAGCCGTATGACGAGGTGGTCCCAGGGGTGAGGTACACACAACGCGAAGTCATAGGCACCCCGGGTTTCCAAGGATTCCTCAGGATCTACGCAGATCCCCGGGATTCTCCACGTCTGGAGGCAGGCCTCCTGGCTCGTCCCGTGTGCACGATGGGCAAGGGGGCAATCTGCTGCCTCGAAGAAGCAGCAAAGATGAGACTCCTAGAGATTCCCTCTCCTTTAGCCTCCCCCCCTGTGATGGGAGCAATTGTGCCTTTTGCTTTCTGCCCTGTGTGGTGGCGGTGGGGTTTCAAATCCTAAGAGACCAAGCTGACTCGTACGCGTTACAAAAGAAAAAAAATCAATTTAAGAGTTGGGAGAAATAATAAAGTCAAAGTTCTAATAATAATTAAATGCACAGCAGCCACATCTTATACCTCAGTGTTTCTAACTAAAAATATGCCCAGTTTCCCTCCTGTGGAAACAGCCATACAAGGCTACAGAAGCTACCAGGCAGAGTTGGGGGGGTTGCTTGTTTTTTTTTAATTGAATTTGAGCCAAAATTTGTGCCACATGATAGAATCCGCCTGGGTTACAGCCCCTCTGACTTCAATGGGAGTTTTGTCTATTTAAGAACTGCCGGATGGGGCTGCAACTTGTCAACAATATCTTACAATAACTTCTTTTCTACACTTAATGGATTTTTAAATTAAGACGAATAACCTCTTCTGGAATGGAAAAAACCCCAAACCAACAAACAGCAAGAGAGCCGGGCCAAGAGCCCGATCCTGCGGACACTTACTGCAATAGCCAGCGTGATACCCAGCAGGGAGTATTTGCAGGATTGGGCCCCAAAATATTAACATGACAACTGGGTAGTGCCCATCTGTAACCCACACCAGTGCGTGCCATATGTTCCCCTCTTGTGGTTGGTCCAGACGCAAGGATACGAACATGCTGCTGTTACCAAGTAACAGACTTGCTTCTATTGCTCAAGGGGTAGAGATCTATGCTTCTAGTGCTCAAGGGCCAGGGTTCAAACACTGATGATGATGGATGTAGGGAGCAGTTAAACCTATACAGAAACATTCACAGCAATTTGCAGCTACTCAATCATAGAATCATAGAATATCAGGGTTGGAAGAGACCCCAGGAGGTCATCTAGTCCAACCCCCTGCTCAAAGCAGGACCAATTCCCAACTAAATCATCCCAGCCATGGTTTGTCAAGCTGGGCCTTTAAAACCTCTAGGATGGAGATTTCACCACCTCCCTAGGTAACCCATTCCAGTGCTTCACCACCCTCCTAGTGAAATAGTGTTTCCTAATATCCAACCCAGACCTCCCCCACTGCAACTTGAGACCATTGCTCCTTGTTCTGTCATCTGCCACCACTGAGAACAGCCGAGCTCCATCCTCTTTGGAACCCCCCTTCAGATAGTTGAAGGCTGCTATCAAATCCTCCCTCACTCTTCGGTTCTGCAGATTAAATAAGCCCAGTTACCTCAGCCTCTCCTCGTAAGTCATGTGCCCTAGCCCCCTAATCATTTTTGTTGTCCTCTGCTGGACTCTCTCCAATTTGTCTACATCCTTTCTGTAGGGGGGTCCCCAAAACTGGACGCAATACTCCAGATGTGGCCTCACCAGTGCCAAATAGAGGAGAATAATCACTTCCCTCGATCAGCTGGCAATGTTCCGACTATGCCATTAGCCTTCTCGGCAATGAGGACACATGGCTGACTCATATCCAGCTTCTCATCGACTGTAATCCCCAGGTCCTTTTCTGCAGAACTGCTGCTTAGCCACTCGGTCCCCAGCCTGTAGCGGTGCATGGGATTCTTCCTTCCTAAGTGCAGGATTCTGCACTTGTACTTGTTGAACCTCATCAGATTTCTTTTGGCCCAATCCTCCAATTTGTCTAGGTCCATCTGTATCCTATCCCTACCCTCCAGCGTATCTACCTCTCCCGCCCAGCTTAGTGTCATCTGCGAACTTGCTGAGGGTGCAATCCATCCCATCATCCAGATCATTAATGAAGATGTTGAACAAAACTGGCCCCAGGACTGACCCCTGCTTGATACCAGCTGCTAACTAGACATCGAGCTATTGATCACTACCCATTGAGCCCGACAATCTAGCCAGCTTTCTATCCACCTTATAGTCCATTTATCCAATCCATACTTCTTTAACTTGCTGGCAAGAATCCTGTGAGAGACCGTATCAAAAGCTTTGCTAAAGTCAAGGTATATCACGTCCACCACTTTCCCCATATCCACAGATCCAGTTATCTCATCATAGAAGGCAATCAAGTTGGTCAGGCATGGCTTGCCCTTGGTGAATCCATGTTGACTGTTCCTGATCACCTTCCTCTCCTCCAAGTGCTTTCAAATGGATTCCTTGGAGACCTGCTTCATGATTTTTCTGGGGACTGAGGTGAGGCTGACCGGTCTTTAGTTCCCTGGATTCTCCTTCTTCCCTTTTTTAAAGATGGGCACTGTATTTGCCTTTTTCCAATCATTCAGGACCTCCCCCGATCGCCACGAGTTTTCAAAGATAATGGCCAATGGCTCTGCAATCACGTCAGCCAACTCCCTCCAGCACCCTCGCATGCATTGCATCCAGCCCCATAGACTTGTGCATGTCCAGCTTTTCTAAATAGTCCTTAACCTGTTCTTTGACCACTGAGGGCTGCTCACCTCCTCCCCATACTGTGCTGCCCAGTGCAGCAGTGTGGGAGCTGACCTTGTTTGTGAAGACCGAGGCAAAAAAAAGCATTGAGTACTTCAGTTTTTTCCACATCATCTGTCACTAGGTTTCCTCCCCCATTCAGTAAGGGCCCCGCACTGGTTTTCCATTTCCTGTGCATACTCACAAGTGACTTTACAAATCCAGAAGACTAAACATTGTCGAGATAACATTAAGCATCTGGCTTTTAAAAACGCTGTAAAAGAAAATCCGTAGCAAAGCCTGCTATATCGTGAGGCACCCTGTGCCACACACTAATCTCCTATCAGCCATGCTCTCTTTTATTAGGTGAGAGCACAATTCTGTTAACAGCTTCATGAGCTGAGCAACCGCGAGGGAGAATCAAAGTTGCCAACAGACATTTCAAAGATGGCCACATACAAACCAGATTATTACTGATCCCTGTTTGGGCCTGGGTAGCTTTTGGGACAGATTTCCACCAACTGAGGAGCTGGCCAGTGGGTGACGAAAGAAAGCCTTTTTTAAAATAAACAAACCCATTTTAAGATACAGTGGATGCACAGGGCCCTTTTTTGGTCAAGAACCAAAGTTCTCGCCCAAACAAGGACTCTGGAGAGGCCCTGGCAAGGTTTTCCTTTGTAGGAAAGTAAAGTACAGATTGTGGGCCAGACCTAAGCTGACTTCAGTGGAACGACACTGATTTATGCCACCTGAGGATCTGGCCCCCCGGGATAGACGCTTAACAATGGCGGATCTCCGATTGAATTTGCCACTGCTGTTTCCACTGGCATTGCCTACTCCAAAGAGATCACTCACGGCACTGGCTTGTACGAAGGAAAGAAAAATGCACCTCATTCGTTTACACATGTGCGGTGTCATTTCGCCACTGTGTTTGCACGTGTTAATGTGGTGGCGTAAACTGTGACACAGTTTAAAATCAACATTCGTAAAAGGCTCCACTGATTTTGGGTGCCCGGAGGGGCTAAGCAGGCAATGAGAGCTCTTAGAACACAGCATCTCTCGGGAAAATAAATTTTAAAAAAATCAGATACTAAGTGTTTCAAGGGCCGGATTAAGACATAGGCACCACTCTACTGTTCTTAGGGCCTCAGCTCCTGGAGTCATGTGATTTTAACAGACTCAGCGCTGTAACTTTGTAGCACTCATGGTCACAATGGAAAGCTTGAAAATGTTAACCAAACGTAACCCATGCAGAGGTGTCTGCCGGAGTCTGCAGAGAGCCTGAAACAATAGGCTGGAGGAGTGAGCTGCTCCAGACATCACAAAAGGGTGTTAACTCCCAGACCAGTGCAGCAGAGGGCTCTGGGTGTGGCAGAAGGGGAACAGTGCAGATATGCCCTGACAGCTAAGATGAGCACTGAGAGGCCCCCTGTTGGAACCCATGCCTCTCCAGGAGGGAGAAGGGCCCCGGTCTCTACCCCCCCAGTCACACCCACTTCAACAAGGGGACAGGGTGAGGCATCAGGGCCACGGGGCCTTCATGTTATGGTGTCTCTAGGGCCCTGGATTGCCATAATCCTGCCCCATGAGCACCCACAAAATGAGGCACCAAAACTAGAGACCATGTTTGCCCCAGTCCTTTCCCCACTACACTGTCAGCACTTGTCACCCAGATGCTTTACAGCACCCAGCTCTAACAGACACAGATTCCAGCCTAGATCATTAGCTGCACAGAGAGAACTTTGCTCCAGCCCACCTGTGCCAAGCAGCCATAAACCCTGCACATCCGGGCAGTGGAGGACTCTCCCTTCCTCGAGGAGACACTCCAGTAACATAAGGTTTCTTTAACACCCTCACGGTCAGAATAGCTCCTCCGAGGCTATTCTCAGCTAGCCTAGAGCCATCCTGGGACGGTTCTGTTTTACGGGACCAGCCCAATAGCCAGACAGCCCCAGGACTGGGAAGAAGGAGAAGACCTTCCCTCCCCAAGTTACTCTGAGATGGACATCCTCAGCATGTTCCCTATTGCTGGGGTCACTCGGAAGTTCATACTCATTTATCCACTTGACGAACACTCTGCTATGACAAACTACAGAGCGGGTTGACCCCTGAACACTCAATACCGCAGTCCTTGCCAGGACAAGCCTTCCTAATGGACCATTCCTAGTGAGACGAGCAGACTCAGAGTCAGAGATTAGCAAGCCGTGGTAGGAAAATGCCTCATCCTAAGAAGTACGGAAATTACAAGAGTACAATCAGTAGTATGCAAGGAAACCTTTCGCCAGGGCAAAGAGCTTATAAACTTACCTGGAGAGGGAGGCTCCAGAAAACAGCCACATAGCAGAAAGTAACTTGGAAAGAGCAAACTATTCCCACCCCCCAGGAAGAGCTTTAAAGAGGGAACTGCCCTCTGATTGGCTGGCTGCTAGTCAGCTGATCCTGTTGCCTGGCTATAAAAGCTGCTTAACAGGCCTAAGTTAAGCTAGGAAGAGACACCATCAATGTTGAGGCCACTGGCTGATTGTAACAGTTAGTGTCTTTTAGAAGGAAGGCCGGGGGGGGATACACAGAAGTACTCAGGCACCCACATCCCTGTTTTGCCTCCACCATGATCCGTAAAATTCCTGCTGAGCCCTGTAGGTGCTTAAGATCACTTGGCACCTACATTTTTCAGAGTAAAATTTCCCTCAGTGCCTATGTTCCTGCCTCTGGGCATGTTTACTGCTGTCTCCCTCCAGGCGTCTGGAAGGCCTAAGCCCCAGAGCGATCCACGAGCCGGGGAAGAC
>NW_020664540.1:13985623-13992292 GCF_002925995.2 Terrapene triunguis | reverse complement strand
GGGTCACTCACTGCTGCTGGCGCCAGCCCCCCCGCTAACCCCTCAAGCCGCCCTGGACCCCACATCCTCCTGAAGCGTAGGGCCCCCCAAAGCACCAGGCCCGGGGCGATTGCCCTGGTCCGTCCTATGGACAGGACAGATCTGAAAATATAAGCCCAAACATTGGTGGAGCCGGGCCCACATTCCTGAATATTGGTGGCGCACAAGCACCACAGGCCCATATAACTTGCTGCCTATGGCTTCTGGGTTACCAGTAAGGCACTGTGGAAGCTGTTTTCTTGCTGGCTTGGTAAATCCAAGTATTTGGGGATCGTCTGCCTCATTCTTTGCAGTTTGCCCTAATTGAACAATCTCAGGGTGGGTCCCCTGGGCCCCTGGTCACAAGGGGCTTTGTCCCCACAAGTGGTTGGCGAATGATTGCTCTCCAGGCAGATACACGGATTCACAAACCGTCAAAGGGATTTGGTCGTGAAGATTCTTCCTCCAATGCTGTTTGTTATTCCCGTTAGTCTTTTTTAAACTTGGGACTGAAACAATTCCGTGCAATTTACAGCCGGCCCCCTAGCGCAGATAATGAATGAAGAGTCTAAGCGAGCAGCTCAGAATAGGCTATTGGATGGATGGTTTGTCTAGCCAAATTATTCATCAAATACTTTCACTTTATGGGCCAGATCCTCAGCAGCTGTAAACTGGTGCAGCTCCATTCAGTGGGGCTCTGGCCAATTCAACACATTTGAAGACACCGCGTTCAGTTCAGGAACAGAAAAAGGGCTCCATTCATCAGGGAAATGATTCACGGTGAGTTTTTCCACCAGCTCTCGTGGGAAAAGCACCATGATTCTATCGTATTGCACCAGTCATCAGTTTCAAAAGCTCTTGCATTTGGAGCTCTCACAATATGAGTATTCTGGGAACATTTTCCGTTTTTCCATTCCTCAGTATCAGGGCCAGATCCTCAGCTGTCAGATCTGATCCTCATTACCATTGATCCTAAGTGCACTGGAGTAAATCAAGAGCTACTCCATTAAGCTCAATGGGGTTTCACAGGTACGCAGCCCTGGGGTTGCTCTAATCTGTGCTGGGAGTCAGTGTGACACCCTACAAGCAGCCTAGCATTGAGGGAGGCATAAAGGTGGCTTAAAGACCTAGCTTTTCTTCATCCCCCAGCTGTGCCGAGCAGGAGTTCAGTACAGCTGAGGATTGAGCCAAGTCTGGAATTTAAGAGATGGAACTTTTCCTTGGGGAGAAGCGTGGGTAGAGGCTCGATTTGTCATGCTCCTTTCAAAAAAAAAAAAATTGCACCGCAAGTGTTCCAACTTTATCCTGCCTTTAGGCAGCTTAACAACACAGGCGCTTGTCATGCTAAACTGGAGCTGTTCTAGTAAATGACGTCGCTGCTCAGTCCACGGCGGCGCAAATTACAGAGCTGCAGGGCGGGAAGCTCCTGTCTCAGCGTGAAATGTAATTGGAGCCTGCCTATGGGAAGTGCACTGGTAGCATTCCAGTGATACTTGTGTCAGTCCCAGGTTAATTCCCGTCAAGTCCACTAGGAAATGGCTAGCTCGTATGTAACACCCAACTCACAGTTTCCAGCGTGGTAGCTGTGTTAGTCTGTATCAGCAAAAACAACGATGAAGTGGGTTCTAGCCCATGAAAGCTTATGGTCAAATAAATTGATTAGTCTCTAAGGTGCCACAAGGACTTCTCGTTGTTCAAATTCACAGTGGCAAGCAAAGCAGGCTAGTGGCTAGTGGAGTGACAGTTATGAAATGGTGATGCTGTAAGCGATGACAGGGAAGCTGCAACAGAGTCAGATTTAAGAGGTGAAAATGCACAAATGGCAGAATGCTTGTGACAGCAGCTGTTGCAAAACATGGTAAGCCCAATCCTGCTCGTACTGAATCAGTGGCAAAACGTTCCAGGCTTCGTTAACCACCTTATTAAACCAGCTTGATCTCACCCAATCTCCGTTAAAGCTAATGGAGGAACACTGGGATTACTGGAAAATCAGGCCCTCTGACTTCAGTGGGAGGATGGAGCCTGACGTGAGTGTATTAGTGTGACGTTATTGACATGAACTGTGATGGTATAGATCATTGTTGCAATCAAGGTCCTATAATTGCACCAAATCTTGTACAAAGGAGGTCAAGTAAGGAGTCTATGGAAAGGTTGTAATTTGCTGGTTATGATTATGCTGTCTGTATATGTGTATCATTTTTGTATTTGAAGTTATGAGTATTGGCTATGTACTTGTATCTAAACGTGTTTGATTCTAAGTAGCATCAGTGAAGCATTTGGTCAGCTTCTTGAGAAAGGACTATTCTGAGTAAGTGCCCAATCAAGAAACACTTAACTGACAAAGGACTCTGGGAGATGCCAGTCCACATCTGAACTTTCCTGGGAACGTTCAAACTAACATGTAAACAATGGTGTCGGCCTGCAAAAAGCTGAATCATTCATGGACATGTGACTTGCCCAAGTGGCTATAAACTCCATCTTGTTGCTGTGATTTTGCACAGAAGAACAAAGGGGTTTCCGCCCACAAGAGAGAGAATATAAAAGGCCCTGGAAGCCCCTCCATTTTGTCTTCAGCTGGCTCAAGAGATGGCCTCTCCACCCCAAAGAGATGCCTGAAAGAAACTGGAACAAAAGTCTGTAACTAAGGGGGTGTGAGTGATTGCTGGACCCAGGCCATAAGCCACAACGTTGGTCTGAAAAGGATTGGGCCCACACTAGGAAGGAGTCTAGTCTGTGAAAGAAGCTTATTGGAACATCTCTGAGGGTAAGATTTACCTGTATTCAGTTTCCTACTGTATTAGGCTTAGACTTGCGTGTTTTATTTTATTTTGCTTGGTAACTTACTTTGTTCTGTCTGTTATTACTTGGAACCACTTAAATCTGACTTTTTATATTTAATAAAATCACTTTTGCTTATTATTGAACCCAGAGTTAGTGACTAATACCGGGGGAGCAAACAGCTGTGCATATCTCTCTATCAGTGTTATAGGGGGTGGACAATTTATGAGTTTACCCTGTATAAGCTTTATACAGAGTAAAACAGATTTATTTGGGGTTTATGCTCCCAGAAAGACTGAATACTGGGTGCTGGGAAAGTCCCTGTTAACTGAGAAGCCCCTGGGCTAAGTGAATCTTAGTTTCTGTGCACTGCAGGGGGGCATGGCCCAACATCTTGGTCTGTGCTGTAGCTGACTGGAGTGTCTAACTCAGCAAGATGGGAGTGGAGGGAAGCCTTCGCTGGCAGGGGGGTTTGTTCTCAGTGGTATCCCAGCATATCTAGCAACAGTCTTGAGGGAGTTTCTGTGACCCAACCCATCACAATTAGTATTCCATCAATACCACAGGCCGGGTCTACAATACAGACTTATATCAGTATAACTATGTTGCTCGGGGGAGGGGGGTGAAAAATCCACCCCCCGAGCAATGTAGTTATACCGACCTAACTCCCAGTGTAGACAGCGCTTTGTTGGTGGGAGAGCTTCTCTGTCCACATTGCTACCACCTCTTGCGGAGGTGGATTAACTATACCAATAGCAGAAGCTCTCCTGTCTTCACTTACGCGCTATGTGGCCCTGCTGCATCAGTGCAGCTGAGTCAATGCACCGTTTTAAGTGTAGACTTGCCCTTAAATTCTGGCCTTGTTTTGATAATGATACTTACCTGCCTTGTGAAGCACTTTGAGATCTACTGACGCAAAGCACGCTATAAGAGCGAGGTCTTATTATTATTGTTCCATTCTGTTCAGACTATTGAACAGGGTTTCCGTTTGCTGTTTATTCTGACACCGAACGAACAGAATGCACTCAAGCAAAACAATATTTTCTACATTGTTCTATTTTTGAGTGCAGTTAGTTTTTGTACATAATTCTACATTTGTAAATTCAACTTTCATGATAAAGAGATTGCACTACAGTATTTGCATTAGGTGAATTGAAAAATACTAGTTCTTTTGTTTTTTACTGTGCAAATATTTGTAATAAAAATAACAATATAAAGTGAGCACTGTACACTTTGTATTTGTGTGGTAATTGAAATCAATATACTTGAAGATGTAGAAAATATCCAAAAATATTTAAATAAATGGTATTCTATTATTCTTTAACAGTGCGATTCATCACGCGATTAATTGTGATAAATTTTTTGAATCGCACGATTAAACGTTATTTATTTTTTTAAACGCTTGATAGCCCTACTTAGAAGTCAAACTGTGCCATGCAATTGGGTGTAGAAAGATGCGCCCTTAGTTTGTGTGTTTCTGGATCATTTTGAGGCAGAAATAGGGAACCGTACATCCTGTTTTGGCCAGGACAGTCCCCTTTTTAAGCTCTGTCCTGGCTCTCCTGAATTTTGTTTTTTGGCAAAAACGGATATTTGTCCTGTTTGTTCTTCCCAACTGAAGAGAAAATGAACAAATGCCCAGTTTACCAAAAAAGTTGGGTGTGCCTCCCTAAGGGGGATGTAGAGAAACATTGGCGGGGCGGCAACAGCCGTAGCCCCAGACGGCGTGGAGCTTGGGGGGGTCAGCCCGAGCCACGGGCAGCACAGAGCTCGGGGGGGCAGCTCTGGCGAGCCCTGCAGGCCGGGGAGGGGGGGGAATGCCATCTCATTTTTACTTTAGGAAATATGGTCACACTGGGCAGAAATGCTTTAAACTGTCTTGCATTCATTCATAACAGGCCACTTCAACTTGAATGGCCCCTTAGAATATGTATTAACTACTTATGCTAAACAATCTGTTACACCAGGGATCGGCAACCTTTCAGAAGTGGGGTGCCGAGTCTTCATTTAGTCACTCTAATTTAAGGTTTCGCGTGCCAGTCATACATTTTAACGTTTTTAGAAGGTCTCTTTCTATAAATCTATAATATATAACTAAACTATTGTTGTATGTAAAGTAAATAAGGTTTTTAAAATGTTTAAGAAGCTTCATTTAAAATTAAATTAAAATGCAGAGCCCCCTGGACCGGTGGCCAGGACCTGGGCAGTGTGAGTGCCACTGAAAATCAGGTTGCGTGCTGCCTTTGGCACGCGTGCAATAGGTTGCCTACCCCTGTGTTACACATTGCATTCAGTATTGAGTACCTTTCCAGACCTGAAGAAGAGCTCTGTGTAGCCTGAAAGCTTGTCTCTGTCACCAGCAAAAGTTGGTCCAATAAAAGATATCACCTCATCCATTTTGTCTCTTTCTCTCATTCATCCAGTTCTCATTATTATATGCAAGCTGTTTTTCTTCTGCTATTGATAAATATGTGCTGAAGTTTTTGGGGGTTATACACAAAGAAACTCATACCTTCCTTCCACATCCGACATGCTACAATAATTATTATAATCCTAAGAGTCCACACTGAAACACTTCATGAAGTGTTTAGTCTGCAGAAGAGAAGAATGAGGGGAGATTTGATAGTTGCTTTCAACTACCTGAAAGGGGGTTCCAAAGAGGATGGATCTAGACTGTTCTCAGCAGTGCCAGATGACAGAACAAGGAGCAATGGTCTCAAGTTGCAGTGGGGAAGGTTTAGGTTGGATATTAGGAAAAACTTTTTCACTAGGAGGGTGGTGAAGCACTAGAATGGGTTACCTAGGGAGGTGATGGAATCTCCTTCCTTAGAGGGTTTTAAGGCCCGGCTTGACAAAGCCTTGGCTGGGATGATTTAGTTGGGTATTGGTCCTGCTTTGAGCAGGGGGTTGGACTAGATGACCTCCTGAGGTCCCTTCCAACCCTGATATTCTATGATTCTATGAAACAAGTGAATGATGTCTCGGTAACAGTAGAGCAAGATCTAGTAGTGAGAGATTTGTTTTCATGTGTCCGGAGGTTTCCTGGTCTCCTGAAGAGATCTGCAGTGTTTGACCTGCACGGTAAGTCAAGCTGTAGTTGGACGACAACATCATGATCTTTGTTATGTTAACAGACAATTTACTGAGGACGTAAAACAGATCCGTGTTCATTCCTGGCTCCCGGACGCAGTGAGGTCTCAGGTTCCAGGACGCCTCCACCCATGCGGATTTACGTTAGCTCGGGCACAATACTTAACTTTCCTCTGCACATTTTCTTCCTTAGAATGAACTATAATCCCTGACCACATGCACTTGCATAAGCCTGGAGACTGACAGTGGCAATAACTTTCCCCAGGGCACGTCTTCTTCCGGTATGCGTTTCCTGTAAGCAAGAGCTACATTAAACACATTGGGCTTCACAAAAACATGCCCTAGATATGGATGGCCTCGTTTTTTTAAAAAATGCTTCTTCAGTGGATTGTGGAGGTAAGCAATAAAACCGGAGATGATTGCAGTAATACCAGGTACCTTTATGTCTCAGGCACATTGGCCCAGATCCTCAGAGATATTTCGGCACCTAACTCCCTTTGAAATCATTGGGCCTGCAACTGCAGACAATCTGCTGATTTTTGGATTATTATATTAATCTTAGTTATCTGTATTGCAATGGAGCCTGGAGACTCCACCCACAATCCACCCATCATTCTACTAGGTGTTCTGAGACGAGCTGGGAGAAAAGCATGGACCAGTTCTTGGGGCGGGATTCCAGGAACCATCTTTGTGTTCTGTGTTTGTCCAGCATCTGCACAATGGGGTGCTGGTCGATGGCCGGGCCTCCTCAGTGCAGCTGCAATACAAATAATAAATCATCAT
>NW_020664540.1:13932095-13965623 GCF_002925995.2 Terrapene triunguis | reverse complement strand
TGCCTGGGGCTGAAGCCCTTGGGCTTCGGCTTTGGCCCCCCAGCTCAGGGCAGTGGGGCTGAGGCTTTGGCCCCCCCACCCGGGGCAGTGGGCCTTGGGCAGGCTCAGGCTTCGGTCCCCCCTCTTGGGGTCGTGTAGTAATTTTTGTTGCCAGAAGGGGGTCGTGCTGCAATGAAGTCTGAGAACCCCTGGGCTAGAGCATAGGCACCAACTTTGGGGAAAAAATAGTGGGTACTCAGCACCCACCAGTATCCCCGCGGATCAGCTCCCCCTCCCCCCCCCAGCGCCTCCTGCCCACCTCGATCAGCTATTCAGCGACATGCAGGAGGCGCTGGGGCGGAGGGGGAGGACTGGGGGCAGGAAGAGGTGGCGGAAGGCAGTGGAATGGGGTGGGGCAGGGGCGGGGCAGGGGCAGGGGCGGGAAGAGGTGGGGCGGGGGTGCTGGTTGAGCACCCCCTGGGAACTCTGGAAGTCAGCACCTCTGGGCTAGCGTCCTACAAGTGGCATAGACTCCAAGGCCTGAAGAGACCACTCTGATCACCTAGTCTGACCTTCTGTATCACACAGGCCAGAGACCTGCCCCCAAATAATTCCTAGAAAAACATCCAATCATCATTTTAAAATGGTCAGCGACAGAGAATCCACCTCGACCCTCGGTAAATCGTTTGAATGGTTAATCACTCTCACAATTAAACATTTACGCCTAATTTCCAGTCTGAATTGGTCAAGCTTCAACTTCCAGTCACTGGGTAGTGGTATTCCTTTCTCTGCTAGACTCATTATATAGTTGTTCCCCATGCAGGTCCTAACTCCCTTTTCCGTTCTCTGCAGTAGGACCTCACACCGGCTGCTTCTGCCGCTCCATGAAAATCTTTTCTGCTGCTTCTTCCCTTTCTCCACCTTCACTCTCCATTTCACTCCAGAAGGGACCCAGCGTCCTCCTGAGCTCTCACATACATAGGCATTGTCTTTGAAACCCCTTGGATACAGCGCCAGCTCTGTGAAGCTCTCTACTACGACCACGGTGCCCAGAATGTCCCTGCTGGTACAGGACAGGGAGGACCTGGCTGGATATGAGGATACTCTTTACTGAAGAGTTTGGTCCCAGACAGACCCAGCAATCCTTCTGGACTACATCACCTTGGAGACTGTCCCTGGTCCTGTCCAAGGCTACACACCCAGGGAACAGGCTTCCGGCTTCACCAAATGTCTGACTGATGACACTATAACCCTGTGTGGAGCTTTGTCCCCCTCTACGGGTGACTGAGTCACACAGCAGTCGATGAGCCTGTTCCCAGCCAAGGCTTACAGAGCCTTTCAGCTCAGATACTAGAAGTTCCTGCTTTCACGTCCCAGGTCCAGGTCCTGCTGTCCCCAGCAGTGTCCCAATGGTCCTATTCAGAAAAACGAGGCCAGCTCTCTCCTCTTAGGAAGTGAGTCTCAAAATGACTCCCCCAACCCTAATGCATCGGTTCAGAAGTACCCCACTTCTGAAGGGCTTTCAGTCAGCACTGTCAGTCAACTCCCACCTGTTCATGCTCTCTGTATGTGTGTGTATATATCTCCTCAATATATGTTTCACTCTATATGCATCCGAAGAAGTGGGTTGTAGCCCACGAAAGCTTATGCTCTAATAAATTTGTTAGTCTCTAAGGTGCCACAAGTACTCCTGTTCTTTTTGCAGATACAGACTAACACGGCTGCTACTCTGAAACAGCTCTTTGAAGAAAACCACAGCAAGTTTGCGTGCAAGAGCCAGTCACAAGTCAGCTTGGATAAAAATAGAAAAGCCCATATGCACAGATTCTGGCTCTGCAAGAGAGAGAGGTGGTTGAAATATGGAGCTGCCTTGCATAATCTTCTGGCCTTAATATCAGCTCATCCCACTGCCGTTACACCCTCCTGACGGCTCGCCGCTTTCACGCTGCTTCCCACACTCGTCACGCCGCTTTGTTCTCTCCTTCAGCCTCCTTACATCACTGTGCAGACCGCTGCTGCCTCTGCTGGCCATTGTAATAACAGCCTCTGAGGTCTGCTAACGGCCGCATATTGCTCGAGGTGCCCCCCCCCGGGCGGGACACGGGTTTATAAACGAAAGGCCAGATTCGCCCACCTGGGTTCTGTCCGTGGAAAGCTGGGGGCTCCCAGGAGCGACAATCCAGCTGGAGCAGAGGGTGTAGCCGTGCCAGCCACCTGCAACTCCCACCCTGCTGGAGAGCTCATTGTGGGAGCCCAAGGCGTGGGCGGGGCTGGCCAGTGAGGGGGCCCGGGGAGAGCCCCCAGGAAATGAGCGGATTTAGCCCATCTCCAAAGGTGCCTGAGACAGCCTGGCTCCTGGGGGGTGGAACCCTGGCTGGAGTTAACGCTGCCCTCCTCTCACAGAGCTGTTGCCACCCCGTGGTCCTGGGGATGAATCACTGCTTGGGGGCAGAGAGTTGGGGCTGTTCCCACAAGGGTGTGTGCCTTTCACCACCCATTGCTTACAGGGCGGGTATTCAAGCCCTGTGTGTTTGCACCCATGTTGCTGGGATGGCTGGGTAGGTGGCTTCTTTCCCTGGTAAGCGAGATGGGTGGGCCCCCAGGCAGGATTAGCTCATGATCTTCGCCGGCCTCTGTTTATTCCTGTTAGCATGGCCCTGAGCAGGGATGCATATTTAATAGCCAAAGCAGCAGCACGCAAGCCTGCTCGCTCCCAAACAGCAGCCGAGGGGTCACTCCCAAGGCTCAAGTAAACAAGTTCTCTGTCCTCATTCCAGCCTTCCCAGTTTCCAAGTCTTTTGCTATTCAGGCTGGATTGGCTTGGCCAAGACCCCTCCCAGCTGCAGGTCTCTGCTGGCATGAAACTCGCCCTGATCCATTCAGGGCTTCATGCTCAGACTTTTGTTCTTGTCTTACGCCTGCTTTGACCATACGACGGCGAGGATTAGATAGGCAGATGCCCTCATGTCAGCCTAGTGCAGCTGGGTCTTGATACACAGATGTCCTCTCTTAAAAACCCAAGATGTCCTCTCTTAAAAAGCTCATGCTGCTTACTGTCCCCCTCACAAGTTAGAAACAAAGGATCCTTGAACTCTTTCCAGTTAAGCCCTGTTTGATATCGGTGCAGCCTACTTGTTCTACCAGAGGAGGAGGAATCTGGAATGGCCCCAGTCTTTATAGATTTCTTCCCAGCGTGTATGAGATGTGTCTTCATCATGTGGTAAGTGTAGCAGAGGTACAAGCTAGGAAGGATGGTCCAGTGGTTAGCGGGCTACATTGGGCTGTAAGAGACCTAGATTCAGTTCCCTGCTCTGCTCCAGGCTGCCTGTATGATCTTGAGCAAATCACTTAGTCTCTTTCTGCCTCAGTTTCCCCATTGGTACAATGGGGATAATAGCACTGCCCTACCTCATGGGGTGCTGTGGGGACAAATTTTACAGACTGTGAGGTGCTCCAACCCTATGGCGATGGAGGCCAGAGAGGTACTTACTCCAGACAGGTATGATGTAACTTCTGCCATACCATCAAACAGACTGCCTTTTTAGGCATGACTAGGATGAAGCAAGATGTTTGATATCTGCCACAAAATGATCTGAACCTGGAGGGTTCTAAGTTACTAAATCACATTGCATCAGAGCACCCTTCTTCCCACAGTGCTTTATAAACTATTAATAAATATCTGACCACACTAACCGTAGGGATTTTTTTTTTTTTTTTACACAGATCCCATTGGCTGTTTTTGGATCACATAACCAGAAAAGGTCACGCACTGTTGCTGCATCAGGGAAATAGTTGACTTTCAGCGCCATTCTACGGGTGGAGGGAGGAAACCCTTGTTGTCAGTAGTAGGTAACTGGGGCAGGCTACAATTCCCTTTCCCACCAGCAGAGGAAGCAGCTAGCACTGCAGACAAAAGCCAGACGCCTCCAACATCTCTTGCCAGGATGAGAGCCAGACCAAGGGAGCTCAGACACCTTCCCTGGCAAAAAGGCCACTAGATTTTTTCCCAGCCCTCTCCTCTACTCAGCCCCTGCTTTGAAGGGGTGTCATGTGGGGGGGGGCAGGAGCGGAGTCCCTAGTGACTGGACCTTTCAGGCCTCTGTGCCAGCAGAGCTGGGATAAAGGGGCTGCTAGTGTTCCAGTGAACTGGACCCGTAAAATGATAAAGACTAGCTGTAGCAGTACAAAAATTGTTAGGGCAACTCAAGGCAGTTGTATTCCCTGGGACCACTAGGCAGAGATGTTCAGACACTACCACGGAATTGGGCATAGCCATCAGTCACAAGGGGTCCCTTAGGGGTTTCTGAAAACCGCCCCCCTACGTGATGTTTGGAAGTGGACTAGATGTCAGGCTGCCAGTGTCACTTTACGCGATCACCTGTCATCCCACGCACGCTCGCCCTAATTTACCGACAGACATAGTTTCGTTAAAGTGAACTTTCAAAACAAAACAGGCAAACACACTAGTCCTCAAAGAGGGAGCTGTCCACGGCTGCTTACAGACACATGTCTGTTGCTTTTTGCTGTAACCCTGTCTAAATAGCGGGGGGGGGGGGGGAAGAGATTAAAGAAAAAGTGTTTGGGGAAGGAAGGGAGAAAAGAATCTACCCTCTCCAAACCGAAAAATCGCAGAAGGAATTTTGCTCATCCTTAGCAGAAAAATCCACTCTGCAGAAGACACCAAGCATAGACAATTTCCGCCTGAAAGGTAAATGATTCCTAGACTCCGAGGCCAGAAGGGACCACTGTGATTATTCTAGTCCAGCGCTTCTCAAACTTTTGTACTGGTGACCCCTTTCAGACAGCAAACCTCAGAGTGCGACCCTCCCCCTTATAAATTAAAAACATTTTTTTTATATTTAACACTATTATAAATGCTGGAGGCAAAACGCAGTTTGGGGGCAGAGGCTAACAGCCCACGACTCCCCCCCCCCCCCCCCCCCGTAATAACCTTGCAATCCCTTGAGAGCTCACGGTCCCCAGTTTGAGAACCCCTGTTCTAGTCTGACCTCCTGTATCACACAGGCAAGAGAACTGCCCCAAATAATTCCTTTTAGAAAAACATTCAATCCCAATTTAAAAATTGTCCGCGATCAAGAATCCATCACGACCCTTGGTAAATTGTACCAATGGTTAATTACTCTCACCGTTAAAAATGTGCACCTTATTTCCAGTCTGAATTTGTCTCACTTCACCTTCCAGCCATTGGATCGTGTTAGACCTTTCTCTGCTAGCTTGAAAAGCCCATTATTAAATATTTCTTCCCCATGTAGATACTTATAGACTGTGATCAAGACACCCCTTAACCTCTTTGTTAAACAAAACAGATTGAACTCTTTCAGTCCATCACTACAAGGCACGTTTTCTATCCTTTAATCATTCTTGTGGCTCTTCTCTGGACCCTCTCCAATTTATCAACATCCTTCCGAAAGGTTTGCTGCTTTGCAATTTCAGAACAAGCCCTT
Source organism: Terrapene triunguis (assembly GCF_002925995.2). Taxonomy (NCBI): domain Eukaryota; kingdom Metazoa; phylum Chordata; order Testudines; family Emydidae; genus Terrapene; species Terrapene triunguis. Next base: position 13,960,179 of record NW_020664540.1, on the reverse strand, counting down.
TAGGGTTCCTACTACAGGAATTGGCTAAACAGCCCTAAGTGGTTTTTAATTGATGCTATAAGAAAGCTAACCCCAGCGGCTTGCTAAGTGTTGCAGATACATTATAACAAGCGATTTCTTTCACTTTAGCACTTAAGCAAGGTTTGCCCTGGAGTGAAATCTGTGGCTGCAGACCGGCAGAGGGTGAACGGTCTGCTTCGGAGAGTGTGCTGACAGGGGAAGAGAAAGAACAGTGAAAGCAAAGGCCTTGCCAAAGAGCAATTACCGAAAACAAACAAGCGCAATACAAGATTTTTCAGCTGTCAATTTCCATTAAAGCTCACCCCTGTGTTATCAGCGCTATCGGGTTTAAACCTCAGCATGTTGTGGCCGCTATTGAGAAACTAGACAGCATTATACACAGATCTCTGGTTTTCTTTAAGGGGAAGCTTTGCTGGAGGAAATTGCCATGTCAGAGCCATTCAATGCTCCATTTAGCCCAGTATCCTGCCTGCAAGAGTGGCCAGTGCCAGCTGCTTCTGAGTAAAGCACAAGGAACCCTGTAATGAACCATTTTTGAACAACCTGCATATAGGAAGAAACTTCCCTCTAAACCAGGACATGCATTTTAGGCCCTGTCTACACGGCATAGTACGCCTAGGGCTGTGGGACTCACACCCGCAGACTCAGTGTTTCCAAGCCCAACACATCCAGCCGAGCCATTTCTGGATCACACGCTCCCAGCAGCTGGAGACAGCAACACGGATCCCAGCTTGGTGGAAGAACTTCTTCAGCCCACATTGTCAGTCCCATTTCAGGGGTCGGGCAGAGCATCTCTGGACAGTGGTATCTGATCTGCTGAAGGCACCTCTCAGAGGGGGACATTGGCATGCCAGCCATGACCCCCCTGACACTGCTCCTCCTTGCTGCCATACCTGCACATTCCCCATAAGTAGACCAGTGCCTCTGGGGCAGGCCACAAGCCTAGGCTGGGGGATCACATCGTCATGCAGCCCTGGGATGACCAGCAGTGGCCCCAGAGCATGGGCGGGGGTATAAGGTTTGGGGCAAGAAATGCCGAATGCGGCGCACCTCCCTTTAGAGGCCTCCTGGCCCGCCACCTTCAAAACCCCACTGCCAGAAGCTCCCGAGAAGTGGAAGCCCCACCAGTGCCCAGACCGTGGCCCCACCCACGGTCCACCCCGAGGCCCCCAGTTGGAGAACCCCTCCACCCCGAGGCCCCCACTCAGCCTCTTCCCTCGTGGCCCCGCCCTTGCTCCATCTCTTCCTGCCCCTGCTCCGCCTCTTCCCCCAAGGCCTCCCCCTGCTCGTTGCTAGCTCCTCTCCACCACCACCGCCCCTGTCGCTTGCCCTTAAGGCAGGAGAGGTAGAAAGGACCAAGCAGCAGGCAGTCTTCGGCGGGGAGAGGCAGAGCGGGCATGGGAAGAGGTGAAATGAGGGCATGGCCTCGGTGAAACGGCCGAGCAGGAACGGGGCCTGGGGGCGGAGCGTGGGCGGGGCCTCAGAGGGAAGAGGCCAAGCCGAGGCAGGGCCTCGGAGCAGGGGGCGGGATCACACTCTGAGCACCGGTGGCCCCCCCCACAAACATCTAGTGAGCTTCTGGCACTCGTGTCCAGCTTCCCCAAATGCAAGAGTCATGCACTGCCTATGCGCCAGAGCTTTTGCATGAAGAAGCAGACAGTCCTGGAGGGTTGTGATCAGCTTGCCCTGACCTGTGAGCACCACGACACCCACATGAGGGTCCAGAAGCGGGTTGCTATAGCCACCTGGAGGCTGGCTACCCCAGATTGCTACAGGTCTGTTGCTAACCAGTTTGGAGTTGGCACGTCAACTGTGGGGATTGTTATGGTGGAGAATTTCATCGGGACTCTGATGGACAAAAAAGCTCCTGAAATAATTGCTGGCTTTGAGAGCACGGGTTTTCCATGCCATGGTCACTGAGGGAACTCAGGTGCCCATCCTTTGCCCTCCACAAGGAGCACGTGGTACAGCACCATAGGTGTGAGCGACGTGGCAATTTCCTGCAATACCCTGGACAAACCTTACTGAATTCAGTTGAAGTATTTTAGCAGTTTGTTGTATTAACAATGCAAATGTTTGTGTATTATTGTGGGATGGTGTGGAACATCTCTAGGAGGCAGACATGGCTAACGTAAGCCCTGGGAAGTGTCACGAGCTTCGAAGGACTCCTGTAAACAACGTGCCAGATAAGAATGAACTTTTAGTTGAATGGGTTTCCTAGGAAAGACTTGGGGGGAGGGTCAGGCAACTTCTCACCTCCGGACCCGAACTTTTGAAGCTATGCCCTGAGAAGAAACCCATTGTCTGCTGCTCACCTCTTCCCAAGGGCCCAAGATCAGAGGGCCAAACTGTGTCAAAGAGTGACTCACAGATCCATGGGGGTGCTTGTACTGCGCGGTTATTATCTTGTGACCCCAGAAAAACCCCTGTGTGGGGTTGGAAGAACTGACTCCTACCAGAGCCCTTGCTGGAGTGGGAGGTGATCTCTGGTAAGTCTATTAGCATGCAAGTAGGTTCTTTTATTGTTTTAATGTTTTCTCTGTAATGTTTTCACCTTGAGAATAAATGTGCTTGCTTAGAAAGAGCTCAGGGGTAACACAGCGGTGGGTAATTATGCTGTTTATAGCCTCTGAGGAGAAAACAAAGCAGGCCTGCTTAGGCAGTCTGACTTTCTGGAGAGCTCACAATGTAGGCAGGAAACTGTGCAGCCTAGAAAAACCCTGGTCAGGAAGGAAAGAGATGCAGGTCTCCCCCCAAGAGAGGTGACAGCTGAGGAGCCTGGAGTCTAGTGTTGTTGCCCTTGCTGGGCCACGACAGGTGCTGGACCTGTGACCGTTCGCCCTCTGCAAGGAGCACATGAGTACATCAGCCGCAAAGGGCACTACTCCATCATGATGCAGGCCCTGGTCAACCACAGCTGCACATTCACAGAGACTGATGTGGGCTGCTTCCCGTTCCTGGGAGTCAAGTAAGACGTTTTGGGATGGACGCGCTGGGGAAAACAGGCTTAGGGGGTTGTGGGACAGCACTGGCCGACTTTCCAGACCTGAGTCTGCCTACCTGGACTGGAGCTGCAGCTGCACTGGCCCCGCATTCTAGCAGGACTATGGCTTGGGCCCATATCGCTGGCCTGCAGGCCCAAATCTTGAGGGCTCTCCGGCCTGACTCAGACCAATCGGTGGGTGGGTGGCAGGTAGGGTGACCAGATGACCCGATTTTATAGGGACAGTCCCGATTTTTGGGTCTTTTTCTTATATAGGCTCCTATTACAGCTTTACTGTGTAGTGTAGACAGACCCAGATTAGCTGCCTCTTGGGAGAAGTGGCAGCGTGAAATTAACAAGAACCTAGCCAGTTTCACGGCAGCTTATTCACAACGGTGAAATTGCCATGAATCCAGTCAGCAGTTTCACTTCTGAGCTACTTTCCCCAGAGACCTGCTGACAGAAAGCCACGAACAGCCCCCGAGACAGACAATGGAGCTGTTCACAATCTCCTTTCCCCATTCAGCAGACAGGAAGTGCTGGGTTTCAGCACTGGAGGAAAAGCTCCTTCTACTTTCCAGTAACCACATTAGCAGATCTTCACATATTTCCAGACACACACTGACACAGCGGCTGCTCACAACAGATGAAGCCCCTAGCAATGTCCAGGGACAGCATTTGGGTACCAATCCCAACACCCTGCCCAGCAGCAGGGATAGATGCTGGGTTCTCACCAGGGCACTGGGTGATATTAGCCTGTAGTTGTTCAGCTCTCTTGCTACTAGGCACGAAATCCTGGGCCCTCCTGAAGTCAGTGGGAGTTCTGCCAATGAGATCAAAGGAGCTGGGATTTCACCCCAGGCATCTGGCAAATGTAATGGCAAGCAGAAGCATCCTGTGTGGGAAAGCCAAACGAATTAGGCAATGAAACAGCTGCAAATCCCAGCAGCTGCATCCCTGAAAAGGCACGAGAGGGCCATACATGTGGGTATAGGACCCATAGGCAGGACACATACACAGCCTCACTCAGTGCATTCCCCTCGGGTGGTGTTGTCACCGATGACACACCCAACCTCAGAATAAATGTTTTGTTTTGTGGCTGGGCCGGGCGCCTCATGCCTATGTCACTTGGAAGGTCGGGTGAGTCATCCTCCGCCCCCATCGCGTCCCAGCAGGCGGGAGCTGTAAGACAGGATGCAGGGGTGAAGCCAGAGCCAAGTGGGGCGGGGGGCTAAGGAGATAAACAGCCCTGGCAGCAGGAGATGCATGTTCAGGATATTAACCTTCACTAATCAGGAAGCGTATGAAGACGAGAGAGGCGTTTTTGCTTAAGTGCCAGCAGATCAAATACAAGCAGCTGAAGAAGGGGCGAAAACAACCCGTGCAGGGAAGGTAGCGGTGTATTTTGGGGAGACACTGGCCATGCCAACAGCATCGTTCAAAGTAAACCAACCACCTCCAGCTATTGTGAAGATCAGGGTGTGCGATTGTAGAAATCAGCAGGCTCTGTTATAACAGCATCTCAGTCAGCCCACACCCACCTCCCCACACCTCTCTGTGCCTCTGGCTTCCTCTGCTGTGCAGCCTGAAATAACCCAGTTTGCCAGCGACTAGTGCCAAGTTCCCCTCCAAGGCAGTGCTGTGCCAGGAGGATCGAGCTGTGGCAGCAAACAAGAGCCATCGTGGTTCCCCTCCCCCCAACTTTGTATTACTTGTGGTCAGCTCTGGCCTGTTGCATCAACAGGATAGTATTTTCGGCCTGCTGGCTGCTGTGACCTTTGCTTGGCTGGTTGGGAAAGAGAGGAATTTCACAGCTTGTTAAACTCCTGAGCAGACGACATCTCACTCTCTTCCTATCTAGTCACATTGCTAGCGCCCGGCCAAATTCATGGCTGTGAAAAACATGTCATGGACCATGAAATCAGACCTCCCCCGCGAAATCTAATTGTAGGGGAGGCGCAGGGCTGGGGACGCGCCAGCTGGGGGCTCCTACTCCAGCTGCTAGTCCCCTCTGGGCTGGGGAGGGATGGGACTTACTCTTCCCCTGCACAGCTGCTCTGCGGAGGAGATCAGACCCACCTCTTGGAAGCTGCCCCAGCTGCAGGAAGTTGCTGGAGGTTGGTCTGATCTCCCCTATGCTGCTGGGAGCGCCCCAGCCAGGGGCTCCTCGCTGGGAGTCCTGGCCAGGCAGAGGCAGGACCGGACTTGCTCTTCCCTGGCATGGCCACACTTGGAGGGAGATCAGACCCACCTCCAGGTACCTCCTGCAGCTGCAAGAAGCACTGGGACTGGGCAGGAGCCCAAGAGGTATAGAACAGAGCAATTTGAAGAGCTCCACCCTGTTTTACCTTCCTGGCTTCTGTGAAAGTAGATTCGATTTCTCCTCTTTATTATGGTTTGATTAATGTGTAATGCGTCCCCAGCCCCATTTGTTTGCATACTTCCAGTTAGAAAGGAGCAGCCCATTTGCAGCAAATAACTTTTCTTTTTTTTGCCTTTTAACAGAATTTTGCCTATTCTTCTGTTTGCAAATTGTCCGTGAGCAGCTTATGATTTTTTCCCCCAAACGCTCAGATAATTTTGGCAACTGGTTCTTGGCTTGCAGCTTTGCCACGAGCATTTTATTGTGAGTTCACAATATCCAAAATTCAAGCAGTGGTTAGCTTTCATTGGACACCGGGGGGCGGGAGGAAGGAAGGGGGAAGATGTCACATACTATTGTCCCCATCCCCTTACTGAATGAACATTTCAGCCTTATATTGCCGAGGCAAATATTGATTCACTAGACCATTCCCCGCTAGGGTGACCAGACAGGGGGTGGGGGCTAATAGGAGCCTATATAAGAAAAAGACCCAAAAATCGGGACTGTCCCTATAAAATCGGGACATCTGGTCACCTTATTCCCCGCAGTTAACAAAGAAAGGAGTAAGATTAATTTTGAAAAGCAGACTTTAGCGGGCTTCTCAGATCCAGATCTTCCCCTGATTTTCATATCAGCCATCTGCCTGTCTCCCCTCACTTTGCACTCTCAGCCTGGCTACACTCTGAGTGGAGGCTCTCATCAGATTATAGCTCAGCGAAATGTCTGTCTGCCCTGGGAAAGCTGTGGTGACTTCACTCTTCCAGGCTCTCTCTCTTACCCACCCATCTTTCAGATCTCTGATGTCTCTGGCAGTTAACAGGCATCAATGTCTTTACCCGCCATCCCAGCCAACTTTTGCTCTGGTTTTCAGCCACACTGTGATGGGGTGTTCACCCCACCCTTGCCCTGAAAGGATTGAGGCAATAAGCGCTGATTCCGTGGGTGCTCCAGCCCCTGAGCACCCACGGGGGGGAAATGAGGGTGCTGAGCACCCAGTGGTTGCCCCCCCATATCAGCTGCCTCCCTGCTCCTCAATGTTTGCTGCCTGCTGGCAGGCCCTGCTAATCAGTGCCTTCTCCTCCCTCCCACCACCGCGGTCAGCTGTTTCGCGGTGTGCAGGAGGCTCTGGGAGGGCACGGTGTGCTGGGGGCAGAAGATGGAACGGGGCAGGAAGAGGTGGGGCAGGGGCAGGAAAGGGTGGGGCCGGGGTGGGGCCTTGGGGAAGGGGTGGAGTGGGGGCATGGCCTGGGGCAGAGTTTGGGGTCGAGCACCCCCCCACTCTCCAAGCCCATTAGAAAGTTGGCGCCTGTGGTTGAGGCGGAGTGAGAAGGGGCCGAATGAATCCAACAGGCCATGGCTGAGGGGAATCTGGTGGCTAAGCAATCCCCTGCCTGAATGAGGAAGCCCAGTTGAGGAGGAACAAGCCGGGCTGGGACTGTAAAGGCGGGGAAGTGGCCGGTGAAAGGGGCTGCTAGGACAGTCTGCGGTCACTCCCTGGGAGAAGGGGGGAGTGTTTGAAGGCTACAGGGACAGGTAGCCCCTAGTTACTCCCTAGGGGGCAAACCCAGAGAAAGGGGAGGGCTAGATGGGAAGGACAGGGCTCTGGGAGAGGCAGTGAGGTCTAAGAGGGAACGGACCTTGGCTGCTGACTAGACGGTCACAGAGCTGGAGTCGGGCGGTGGCAGGCCTGGGTTCCCTTGCTAGCCAGTGAGGGAGTGGCGCGATGTGGCAGTGAATGGGAAGACTGCCCGGGGTTGTTGATGGAGACTTTGGTAGCCTGGAAGGGGAAAATAGCGAGCCGGCCGGCGGGCTGAGTCACAGAGAGGCAGCCGCAGCTGGTGGAGTGAGAGCGGGGCTGCACAGGCAGAGAGACTGTATGCAACTGGGGGAAGGGGTACTGACCTGGCGAGCTATTCCCCAGAGCGGCCAGGGGGAGGCGCCATCCTAGCGCCCCCTCACACACACCTACGTCAATTCATTGGTCTGCTGCAGGGGCGTCTGTAAGGGTGGAGTGACTCCTGATTGGCTGCAAGCTGGTGGGGGCAAGACTGGAATCGGGGCCTGGGAGTGACAGGCTCCTACCTCTTAGGGGAATCAGTCCTGCCGTCTGGAACTGGTGTCTGAGGAAGGCCTTAGGCCCCCATCATGGCAGCAGCAGGAGGTAGCTGAGGTGAGGGGCAAGGACCAGAGACCTCTTTGGGCAGCGAGGGAGCAGTGTCCTCTCAGCCTAGTTCATAGATCAGCAGGATTTGGGGGGCGGGGTTGAAGGACCGTTTCCCCCCACCCCAGGAGAGGGGGACAAGAGCCCCAGCTACAGGATGAAAGGCTGGAGTTACTGCAAATGGAAAATCGGCCACAACTGTTCAGATGCTTCCCCCGGGAAGGGCTCCAGAGCCTGTCAGCACTAACAGCTGGAAGCCCTCCAGGGGCAGCCTAAGCTCCTGGCAGCATCCGGAAAGTCCTGTTCAAATGGAAGCAGCCGCCGGTATCGCCAGTCCCAGACATTCACAGAGCGCGAGTCGCCCCCTAACACATCGTGAGATTTGAAAATAAATAAATATGTAAAGTTGGGGGTCTTTTGAGTTGCTTCCGGGGGTTTTAGCCTGTAGGGAAGGGTCCCATTTTCCAGCTTTTCTCTACAACTACGAGGCTAGAAATTTCCTTTTCGTTTTTCAAATGAAAGCCAAGAGTCTGGAGTAAATCACAGGACTCCAGGAGCTGGCACCTGAACAGAAAACACGAAACGGCCTGGGAGTTGACCACTCCGAGGTGCTATCCCTCTTTTCGCAGCACATCCCAATTGCTATTGGCTCCCCACTCCACACACCATTTTATAAGTTTATAGGGCAGTTCTGCTGGTGGCTGGGGAAGGAGACAGGTGGTGTGCTATTGACTTTATTACCAGCTGGCCCTCAGGCACGGATTTTTGGCAAGAGGGCTCAGAGGTGAATGCAGAACGGCATGGCCTAATACTGAAGCAAAGGCTCTTCCACCTAATACCGAGGCAGCTGCTCCAGATTCTGCTGTTTATAACAATGTGCGTCCCTCCATTGGGACTGAGATAGCAACCATCTGCTCACGTCCCGCATGTAAGAGACGGGACAGGCTGAAAAGCCCCTTGGGAGGCAAAAAATAAAGCCAGACATTTCTATAAGTAACGCGGCTTCCCCCCGCTTTGCTTTCTTCCCAGGGGTCTTGCTCCTGAGATGCAAGACAGAGGAAAGTTCATTTTAAGCCAGATAGGGGCTTGGGGCCTCCAGTGATCCACGCTGCAAAGCACTATCCCCCTCTACTGGGCATCTGCTCCAATGATGCATCAATGCAGGGAGCAGAGGAAACAAATATTCGAGCCAGCTAGTGGGCTATATGGTTGCCAAGAATCCAAGCAAGGTTTAGGTTTATATGCAATTCTGTAGGAGCCTGCCCTGCGTTCTGCTCAGAACTTCAACTATACTATGCAAAATACAATAGCTAGGACAGCTCATCCCCTTTGAGACCATCATAGAATCGTAGGAGTGGAAGGGACCTCGAGATGTCTGGTCCAGTCCTTTGCACTCATGGCAGGACTATATTATCTAGACCATCATTGACAGGTGGTTGACTAACCTGCTCTTAAAAACCACAAAGGATGGAGATTCCACAACCTTCCCAGGCAATTTATTCCCGTGCTTAACCACCTTGACAGTTAGGAAGTTATTCCTAATGTCCAACCTAAACCGCCCTTGCTGCAATTTAAGCCCATTGCTTCTTGTCCTATCCTCAGAGGTTAAGAAGAACAATTTTTCTCCCTCCTCCTTGTAACAATCTTTTAGGTACTTGAAAACTATTATCATGTCCCCCCTCAGTCTTCTCTTCTCCAGACTAAACAAACCCAATTTTTTTCAATCTTTCCTCATAGGTCATGTTTTCTAGACCTTTCATCATTTTTGTGGGGTCGTGGATCAGCATTCATGTCACACTCCCGGGGCCGGGGAAGCTAATGATCCAACCAGCGGACCAAATTCAGTGATGAATCCTGGTCACATGCCACCCGAGGCACGTTGCACATACACTAAGAAGAATCATTTTTGTTGCTCTCCTCGGGACTTTCTCCAATTTGCCCACATCTTTCCTGAAATGTGGTCCCCAGAACTGAACACAGTACTCCAGTTGAGGCCTAATCAGCGTGGACTAGAGCAGAAGAATTACTTCTTGTAGATATTGATATAGATCCTGTTGTTTGCATTGGTGTTGTAGCCATGTTGGTCCCAGGATATTAAAGAGGCAGGATGGGTGAGATAATATCTCTTATTTTTATTAAGCCCCCCACCAACTCAAAGCAGCACCAGACCCTGCCAGAACAGATGCAAAACCTGCAGCCATATCTCCACTGCTGGGATGATCAATACCCTCCCAATGCCCCTTTCAGAACCCTTGGCTTCTACATATGCCTGTCACAACATGTGGTGCACACATCCAGTGGACTAAATGCCCCCAATAACTATGTGGGTGAAACCACTGTGCACTCAGATGCGTTCACTAAGGCTAGGTCTACACTACGGGGGTGGGGGGGGTCGACCTAAGATACGCAACTTCAGCTACGCGAACAGCGTAGCTGAAGTTGCGTATTTTAGGTCGACTTACCTGGCTGTGAGGACGGCGGCGAGTCGACCGCTGCCGCTCCCCCGCCGACTCCGCTTCCGCCTCTTGCCGGGGTGGAGTTCTGGAGTCGACGGCAGAGTGATCAGGGATCAATTTTATTGCGTCTACACTAGACGCGATAAATCGATCCCCGATAGATCGATCACTACCCGCCAATCCAGCGGGTAGTGAAGACGTGCCCTAAGAAAACTGATAAAAGACAAAACCACCCTATCACATGTGGGCAAACAATAGTCACAAAGCGATCACCCCAAATTTGAGCTCTCAGTCCTCATCCTCAAAGCACTTCAAAAGACAAGCCTGGGAGCTTAAATTCGTAACTTTGCTGGACACTAAAAATCTCGGAGTGAATAAAGACACTGGATTTATGGCTTATTACAACAATCTGTAATGCACTACCCTCCACCTTCTTGCCCTATGACTGCAGGGGTGTTAACAGGCCACTCTGCCTTGAATTGTCTCTTACAATATGTGTTAACTGCTTTTGCAAAAGAACCTGTTCCACCTTGTGTTTAGCTGTGACGCCTCATCTACACTCCATACTTCGGTATAACTACATTGCTCAGAGGTGTGAAAAATCCACACCCCTGAGTAGTTATACCAAGCTTCACCCCTGGTGTAGACAGCGCTACGGCGGCAGGAGAGCTTCTCCCGCTGACATAGCAACCGCCTCTCGCAGCGTTATTAACCCAACAGGAGAGGTCTCGCCTGCCTGCTTAGAGCATCTTCACCAGAAGCGCTACTGTGGTGCACCTGCCCTGTAATGTAGACCTGCCCTGTGTACCTTCCCCAGACCCGAAGAAGAGCTGTGTGTGACTCGAAAGCTGGTCTCTCTCACCGACAGCAGTTGATCCAGCAAAAGGTATTACCTCACCCACCTTGTCTTTCTATAGATATAGATACCCACAGACATACCCTCACCCTTATCCCTTCCCCAACAGCCCGGGGACAAGCTGGACTTTGCAGCCTGGACTTTGAACAACTCTGGGTTCCGATGGGCCCAGGCCAAACGACTTCCACACCTGAGGAGTGCTGCCCCCTGCTGCTCCTAGGAGAGAACTGCAGCTCCAGTTCTCTGCTGTGGCATTATGGCCCAGGGAGCGAGGCGGTCGGTCAGGTAATCAGGTCCCAGCCTAACCCCAATGCCTTGAATTCCATGGAGGAGAATCCCATCCTAGCATAATGGGATCCTGAAGCAACCTGCTGTTTAGTGAGTGGGCTGCACCATGCGGTGCACACGACAGCAATCTAACCTCCAGGCAACAAGGTTCAGGGATGACTGGGGCCAGCCCTGTATGAGAGAGGACAGACCTCTCCGGCTCATATCCAATGAAGCCCTTGTGGCCACAGCTGCTCCCTGGGCAGCCAGGCTCTAGCACTCCCATACTGCAGAGGGCAGCTGCGCTCTCTTCTCAGGGCGTGTGGGGGAAGGGCGGGTGCCACCACAAATTCTGCCAGCTCGCCCAGCCGATTCCCCACCACACTCAATCTCATCCCAGGCCTGCCGGCATTAAGGCTCAGCTGGTTGGGCCTCACCCATGCCTACGGTTAGGCTAAAGGTTTCGAATAACGCCCACCCCTGCGTCAATCACGGACCTACTCGTTCCAGTCGCCTGTCCTGCTCAGATGTGGCACCGTCAGGACAGGAGAAAGGACTGTCAATGCTTCCTGACACGATAGGGCCTGAGTCTCAGCAGGGCTGAGCACCCAGAGCTTCCATTGACTCCAGTTGCAGTCGTGGGTGCTCAGCACGTCTGAAAATCAGGCCCCAAGGGTCAGATCCCCAAGGGTATTTCAGCACCTAGCTCCCATTGATTTCAGCGGAGAGACGCCCGTTTCAACGAAATCAGGGGGAATCCGGTGCTGAAATATCTTTGAGGATCTGTGCCCACGTAACTGCCTGATCCAATGCCCTAAGAATCAGTGGGGAGCTCTCCATTGATTTTAATGGACATTGCATTGGGCCTTGGAAGAATTCAGTGTAAACAATCTAGGGGAAGTCTTTGCACATTGTATTCTCCAGCATATGCAATGTTGGACTAAATCGAGCAGGAAGCCTATCGCAAACTATATTCTTGCAGAAGCTACATCAACATGATAGGGTACAACTCAATGGCAGTCGGAATAATTAAAGACTTTCAATTTCTGCTGATGAACAGCTGCCAAGCTAATGTTGGATGGGTACCATAGTTCCCGTGGGATGATTCCAAGAACTAAATTTGTCTTAAGCTGGCCAGAACCACCAAGTGAACTTTTAAACTATAATGAATGGAGAGAGGATCTGAATTTCAGATTAGCTATCAGACCCAATACAATCATTGGAAACCACCAACATTTCAAGAAGCTGACACATCCAAAGACTTATCTTAAGAAAACTATTTGTGCTGCGGAGGCGTGACACAGACCTGGTCTTGGGAAATAGATTTTCCTTGTAGGTTAGGAGTAAATTGCTAACGGAAAAAACGTTAAGAGCCAGAGCCGCATCTCAAATAAGTTGGCGTTGATTTTCGTCAAGCTATACCAATTGAGGGTCTGGCCCCAGGGTTTTATTTTTGGAAAGGTGGGATACATCTTTTCAAATTTTATTTTTTTGATTGCAAACTACTTATATTGGACCAATGCAGCAGTGCCTGGCTTCTCGTTTTAAAACTGAAACATTCCTTTGCCGAAAGAACTCTACACTATGTTGGCCTTTTTGGTAGACAACAGCAGGACAAGGTTCATCACCACCATTTAATTCCTCCAACTTTCAGTTGAGTCTACATGACGGCCGTCAGCCACAGGGTAGGCCTCCACTGCCATCTCCAGGTGCTGACATACCCACGTGAGCTTGGATCTAGCTACCCCGGGTACTGGAGCAGTGAAGGCCTGGCAGCTTGGGCTGAAGCATGTGGTGCCATGGCTTCATTCCTCTGGTACCTGAGCTTGGGTCTGTCTACTCAAGCTGCAATCACACCCCGTGCCAGCAGCATAGACGTCCCCTCAGTCACAGGAAGGATTTAGTGAGTGAGTTCAACTAAGAGCAGCCACTGTCATTAGGCTTCTACCAGCGGTTATTGACCGCAATGGAAATCGTGCATCCCAAGCTAAAAGCTAAGATTCCAAACGGGGAGCAGAGCCAGGTACCTGGCAGTGCTGGGGGGCTAGCGCTGGGTTAGGACAAAAGAGGCTTATTGTATTAATAGACAGGCCAGATCCTCAGCTTGTGTAATTTGGTGGCGCTCCATTGAAGTCAGTGGAGCGACACTGATTTATTCCTCATGTTGAAGTCTGGTAGCCATTGTATCCCCTTGATTAATCACTCTCTTTGCCCTAATTTCCCCCCATTAGCATTAGCCCCATGCTTTTCTGATTCTTGCCAAGTCCCTGCTGCAGTTTCTAACTATAGCTTCCTTGGTCCGAGACATCCCTACAGGACCCCCCTGGCAACAAAACTTCCAGGAGATTGAAACACATATGGGACGATGAAAAGGTGATCTACCTTGGCCTATCACTCGATTGCTTCCCTCTGATTTGCCCTGGGACCTAACCGAGCAGCTCTCTGTAATATTGTAGCTACATCCTGATCTGACCTGCTCCCTGCAGGTTAATGGGGGCATCTTTGTTTCTTTCCAATATTACTTTAATCCCAGTTTCTTTCACTTAAGCTTCCACTCTGACGCTTGCACTCTGATTTCAAAAACCCAGTTGCACCAATTGTGAATACACGTTGCATTCAAGTCTCGGTCCCCAATCGGCTCGTCAGAGCTCTACGTGACATCAGCTCTGTCCACCTATAATTGCTCCTGTAGCTAGTTGCAGCATTTAGCTGGACGCTGCTGCATTTAGAAGTAGGCTGACAAGGGGGACTTTGGAGAAAGACTTGCCCAGACCAAGGAAATTGGGTGGGGAAATTTCTAAGGGTATGTCTACACTACGAGAGTAGTTCGATTTTACTTAAATCGAATATGTGGAGTTAATTCGATGTAACGCTGCTAAATTCGACATAAACTCCGAGTGTAGACCAGGCCTAAGACACCTCCCATTCCCCTGACCCCATAGCCATCTGGGGGCAGATTCAGTCCCCAGCCTAACTCACAATATCTTAAGGGCTTCCCTACGTCATGCTAGCTTGCTAGGGACCAGGCTACAGACTAGTGATGGTCAGAAAGCAAGGGGCTCTGGCCACAACCCCTCCCACGTTGGATTCACCCCCCTGCCCCAGGGTTCCAGGAATGGGTGGCACAGACTCCGCTCTCCGCCAGCCAGGAATTCAGGGATGTGCAGGGTGTGAATGCCGTCGGTACAGAATAAGCCTTGTGAGGTATCCTAGGAACTAACACCTGGTCAACGACACCATTGTCATAAATATGTAACACTGGTATGTGTACAGTTAGGAGTTGGCTCTGCGGGATGCTACGACGCCAGACGGCCTGGAAGGCAGCTTTCTAGTTGCATTACCTGGGCAGCGCAAACAGCCTGATAGAGGCTGAGAATCTGACCTCGCCTGACAAGTTCTGATCTCACTTAGCCTGGTGTAACTCCACTGGCTGCTGTCCTATTCCGGAGTGACACCAGCATATACGAGATCGGAATCAGGGTCACTGCCTTGTCTTTGCTCTATTCGAGCTGGGCCAGCCACAGAATCCCCACTCCAAGCGTCTGAACTTGAGGGTGGGGAAGTTCATGTCCAAACATAGCAGCTGGGGCTTATCACTGTAGCGGGATGGATCCCAAGCAGCCCTTGGGGAGTTCAACTCTGGATGCAAACTTGGCAGCTCACTCTCTTCCTTCCAGCTGGCCAGCAGAACCGTCTGCAGGGGAGGTAGGGGACCCTAGAAATGAAACTCCCCGGGCCATGTCGCATTCAGCCCCAATTGCATCCTTGAAGCTCTTAAGAATGAGCATATCTGTGGGAAATATTTCAAATGCAACATTTTCCCAGTGCAAAGGGGCCTGTTTCCAAACTCAGAATTTTTTGTGGGGAAAAAAAGGGGTTTTTAATTTCTCATTTTTTGCTGACAAATCTGGAAAATTTGAGGGTTTTTTTTGTTTTGTTTTTTTCCTCTTCCCCCCACCTTCCTTCAGTGACAAAATGGACAATAATAATGTCTAGCTCTTACATAGCACTTTTCAGCAGCAGATCTCAAAGCACTTCACAAACCCTAGAGACATAAGGTGGGTGAGGCAATCTTTTATTGGATCAACTTCTGTAGGGGAGAAAGAGACAAGCTTTTGAGTTTCCACAGAGTTCTCCTTCAGGTCACACTCGTTAGTACATTTATCCTCACAACCCCTGCTCTGAAGTGGGCAGTGTTATTACCCCATTGTACAGATGGGGAAACTGAGGCAGAGAGCAGCTCAGTGATTCGCCCAAGATTATTCAGGAAGTCTGTGGCAAAGCAGGGAACTGAACCCGGGTCTCCCGCGTCCTAGGCCAGTGCCCTAATAAGAAAAGGGAAAACCACAGACATTGTCAGTAATTTTCACAAAAAATTTGGAATGAATGAGAGTTGGTTCCTTTCTAAAACCTGTGGAATGCAAATGCCTGGGATTTTGGGTGGCCTTTTCCCTCCTCTAATGCCACACCTTCTGGTGAACTGAACATATTCTTACAGCCAACGAATGCCAGACACATTAGTAGATCATAAAGTTAATTTTTTCCAGTACATCATTTACCACAGGGCGGGGGGGGGTGTAACCTGCCATGAGGAACACTGACTAAAATGCCACTCTAGCCTCCTGTTTGTTTATGAAGGTCACTGCTGCTGTGACCTCATTACCGACTGTCACGGTAGGTTCTTCAGAGCATGCATTGAAGAGAAAGGTCTCTCGGAGAAAGAGGTGGATTTTAGCACTTAAGAAACCACAGATCTGTCACCTCTGCCTGCCAGGAAACCGTAAAGGTTCCTCAACCTCTGTGCAAAATTCACATATGGCTGCCTGCCCCAACGGACAAAAGTGTATGTCTCTGAGACCAAAAAAAACCTAAGCCAGACTGCAAGGATGAATCTGATTTGGGGCTGTCCATTGACCGTAGTGATTGTTCTGCACTCTCTGTCCATTAACAGGGCCAGATCTGTTTTTTTCCCCCACATTGGAGCTCATTAGTGCCAGCGTCTCGTCTGATTAAAACACATCATGACCTAGGTTTCAAAATAGTCTTTCCTTTTTTGACGTTTGGGTTTTCCCACAATTTTCCCCTTGGAGAAACACTTGAATTTTTTATTTTTTTTTTTTGGCAGGGGAGGGAGGTCTGATTTATATTTTTAAGCAAGAGGGAAGAAAGCAAAGCCAAAGAAGTTCTGCTTGAAGGCTGAGGAGGAAGGGGGAGATTCGCAGCTGGTTTACGCCAGTCTCGCCAGCTTATGCTAGCTGAGAAGCTGGCCCCAAATTTCAAGAGGTGTTTATCACCCAGTGCCCAGCTTAAAGTTACGCACAGCAAGAACTGCTCTCACTTGAAAAATCAGGTCATTTAAAAAAAATTATCTATGAGAAAGCTCTCCCAGGTAATCAGATCCTCGGCTGGGGTAAGTGGGTAGAGCTTGAATCTGCCCCTCAGGTTAGTAAGGACAATGCTCATTGGTGAAATATACCTGCTCCTGCTGCTTTATGGTTACGCATATTTTACCAGGATAAGTCTGAAATAATTCACAGTCCTGGTTCTGATTTTACCCTCCCCGTCTCCTCTCAATTGCCCAAGCCCATTGCAGATGACATGACTGAGGTGTCAGTTTCCAGCCATCCCAGAAAGGATACCACACTCACTCCTTGATTAACGACATCCCTGGACTCCGCTTACTAACTAGCGATGTGTCCGGTAGCACTGGGCAATCTCTTCACATGCATATGGCAGGAACAGGCAATGGACTGCTTCCTCTAGGAGAAAGACACCACACCTCCCTTGCTCCTGATGGGTTCAGATTCCGAGGGACTTGCAGCTAGGAGGAGGGCGGGGCAGAAAAGTGGATAGGGATGGTGTAACGTTTAGGGTGCAGTTCAGACCAGTGAGAGGTTGAGTCACCGCATGTCCTGTAATATTGGGGACCTTAAATGCTCTGCTGCTCAGTCTCACAGCCCACACACTATCTGCCAGCAGACAAGCATGCGGTACCCCGAGGGGCTGGGTGCTGGGCAGTCCTTGTTCCGCACTCAGCCCCCAGCAGCCTGCCTACAACAGCCCTTGGTTACTACTCGCAGGGTGACCCCAACACACCCCCAGTCCTGAATTGCTCCCAAACCCTCTACTCTGAAGTATCCAGCCCTCTCCTGGAACACACCGAGAAGCAGATAAGGTTCGTTGCTCCTTTAAAGAGACACAAGCACCACTTAGGAGTTCACAATCACTTCAATTCAAATACAGCACCAGGTCCATTAAGGTTCAGCGATAGCAAATAGACGGGATTGATGGTAGACCAGGTTACACAAACGTTAAAATAGGCTTTCTAATGGCTAAGACCTAACAAGCTATAGTCTTTGCTCAAGGTAGTTTTCTCAATTATTCTATGTCCAACATGGCTGACCAGACCGCCTGGCCAGGAGTCACTGCATGGAGAACAAAGTGCTTGGTTCCTTTGTCTCCTCAGGGGTAGGATGAAGATGGAGTCTCTCTCTCTCTCTCTCTCTCTCTCTCTCTCTCTGTGTCCCTTATATACCCAAAGGGATTGTCTTTGTCCTAAAAGTCAGGAAGGCCTCCTGAAGATTCAGTCTCTTGTGTCTCTTTGGGGTAGGGTGACCATATGTCCCGACTTTATAGGGACAGTCCTGATATTTGAGGCTGTGTCTTATATAGGCGCCTATTACCCCCCCACCCTGTCCCAATTTTTCACACTTGCTATCTGGTCACCCTACTTTGGGGTGCATGAGCCATGTTAATTCTCTGTCTCATGAGTTTGGTCTCAGGCTAACCCCCGCTGGTTTAACTCGATGGCTTTGTTTACTGCTAATATGTAAACTGAGGTAAACCCGCCTGCCTTTGTCTAGGACCAACTGATTTGTTACCTGTCCCGAGGCCAGGCCGTCTGGCGTCGTAGCATCCCGCAGAGCCAATTCCTAACTGTACACATATCAGTGTTACATATTTATTACAATGGTGTCATTGACCAGGTGTTAGTTTCTAGGATACCTCACAAGGCTTATTCTGTACCGACGGCATTGCAGGGATGTGCAGGGTGTGAATGCAGGGGGAATAGGGTCACAGGTGGTCAGTTCAACAGGGGTCCCAGAGCAGTAGTGGGCGCCTAGCTTGGGAGAGGCAGGTAAATGGGGAGGGAGCGGGGTGCCTGCAAGGATTAAGGGCAGTGGGGGGTTCGTGGGATTGGGGAGTCAGTGCTCAGCACAGTCGGGGTGGGAGAGCTGGAATGTCAGGGGTGAGAGGCAAGGGGAAGCAAAGAACAAGGGATGGAGGGGCAGGAGAAAGCTGAAGAGGAGGTGGGGCTGGGAGAAGGGGGACGGTGAGAGGACGCAGCAGGGAGCCCAGCTAGCTGGCTGCCTGGGTTGAGAGGAGAGGAGGTAGGTCAAAAAGTGGCGATGGGCCTGGCTCCACCGAGTCCATGAGGCGGTGGGCCATAGCACCCCGCCACACCTGGCATTCACCAGCTAGCTGCCAAACAGAGACAGACACCACCCGGGGACCCTGGTTCACCATCAAACAGGTTTGTGAACAAGGACGTATCACCCACAAAATAACTCCCAGCTACGGTCACTTCCTCAAGTCAGCCTGAGCCAGAGGACTCACCAAACCAGGGCAGCTCCAGTGCTGACCAGAGGAAGTGGAGTGAACAGGCTGTGAATGCTCAATGCAAGAAAGCCACATGGTGGTTGACTAACCTCAGCTATGAGCTGTTTCTGTTTCTCAGGGAGATTGAAGGTCTCTGAGGGCAGGATGGGTGACCCAGTTGGCTGTCTTTCCAAGCTCTCCCTTCAAGATCCGCCGGGGAGTCATGTAAGCGGCCTCCCTGTTACAAGTGGGATGTATAATCAAGGAATGATGAGTCATCATCACTTAACCACAGACCTCGATTCACTACACATCCGCTGAAAGAGAGTCTGTTTCCCTGAAAGATAGGCCTGAACCAAAACCTGGGATCCTAGCATCTCCAAACTTTGGATCTACTTCTGGGTCAGAACTTTGACCTTCATCAGGCCCACCTCTAGTCTCCAGAACTGGTACAATTTACCTCTGGCTGCCACATCTATAAAACCACCAACTATCCTCACAGTGACCCTGAGCAGTGACGTTGAACCCAAAACATGCAGCCACGTGTAGCCTGTGCCAGGCCCCCTTGTCGCCCTCCCACACGGGGTGAAGAGAAACAGTGAGGTGGCCTGGTCACAGCATGCTGCACTGTGGCTATACCCAGCTAGCAGTCCCCTGGGGACTGTTGCCATGTGGCATAGGTTTGAGAACCCTGTAAGATGCAAACTAAGCCAAGGACAGGGCTGGGCAAAGAATCAGGGATATGTGAGTAGCTCCCCGACAGCCTGTCTTATGGCCTTCAAATCTCATGCTTCAGGGCTTTAGCTAGTCACCTGTAGAGGTCAGGAAGAAATTTCCCCATCCCATGCTTTGGGGCAGGGGGGAAGTTTGGGGGCAGGAGGGTGTTGTCTCCCTCCTTGATTTTAGTAAGGATTGACACAGTCCCACGTGGTATTCTCATAAGCAAACTAGGGAAATGTGGTCTAGATGAAATTACTATAAAGTGGGTGCACCACTGGCTGAAAAACTGTACTCAAAGAGCAATTCTCAGTGGTTCGCTGTCCCACTGGGAGGGTGTATTTAATGGGGGGTCCCACATGGGTCTGTCCTGGGTCCAGTACTACTCAATATTTTTATTAATGATTTGGATAATGGTGTGGGGAGGGTGCTTATGAAATTTCTGGATGACACCAAGCCGGGAGGAGTCACAAGCACTTTGGAGGACAGGCTGAAAATTCAAAATGACCTTGATAAATTGGAGAAATGGTCTGCAATCAACGAGATGAAATTCAATAAAGACAAGAGCAAAGTACTTCACTTAGGAAGGGGGAAAAAAATCAAAGGCACAGTTACAGCATGAGGGATAACAGGCTGGGGGGTAGTACTGCTGAAAAGGATCTGGGGGTTATAGTGGATCACAAATTGAATATGCGCCAACAATGTGATGCGGCTGGTTCTTTTACCCTATTGACACAGAGATCAGAAGATCCTTTGCTCTCCCCATATAAATAGTATTTTACCAGTTAACACAGGCCTCAACAGGGTCTGGGCCAGACCTAAGCTAACCTATGCTTTCCTTGGCCCTCCCTGGACCACAACTTTCATCCCTCTTAATGCTGGGGAGACAAGGGGGACTCCTTCCCACCCCCACTTAAGCACCAGCCAGGCCTCCTAAACAAGTACAGGGGCCAGACTACTGAACACCACCAGAACAAGTTTATTAACAGTCCATCCAGCCACCATCCAATACAGGCTCTGCAAACTGCCTGCTGTCCACAGGTGCCACTCCGTGGCAGAACAACATAGAGCATCATAAGCCGGTTCCAAAGCTCCAGGACCAAGCAGAGCTGGACATTCAATTGTCTCTTGTCCCTAAAAGCAACCACCATCTCTGCAGCTCAGGTGTTAGGTCACTCTCAGGGCAGCTGGAGGAAACGTATACAGCAACCATCCAACGAGCATGAGTAAGTTGTGGATGAAACAAAAGAAAACTGACTTTGGCTTTCATCTTTGCCAGCCTCTTAACTGGGAAACGGAACAATAATCACCAAGGTTAAAAACATGTACACGCTTGCCCATTGTATTCACTGGGCCCATTGTATTCACTGGCTTGCCTTTGTGATATTTAGTTGCTTCTGTTATATTGGCTGTAACGCAAGAACCCTGCAGGCCTGTATCCTGTAAGATATTAGCTGGAGCATAGGTTAGCGTAAGTGTGGTTAAGTAGGCCATAACCCTGGACACAGATCAATGGTCACCTTTCGTTTTTGGGAACTAAGGAGAGCTTGCTCGATGGTAGGAGTTAGAATGTTCCAGGCAGTGCGACCGCAAGGAACACGGAAGTAATAACCGCAAATCCGCTTAAGCAAGGGGTGACGGGTAGTATCATGCGCTGAAAGGACAGTCACATGTATCAATATGTTAACCTATAGAATAAGTACACCTCAGTATTACATTGGTGAAAAGGCTTAATATGGGCATAGAGGACTAAGCATGAGGAGGTGATGCTCTGGCCCTATAACAGGGCAGTCAGCATGTGGCCTGGGACTGTTCTTTCCTGGGCCTCTTCCATTGCCGTCTGTTTCTCTACTACTTGGCCCTTCAAACTCATTGGGGAACTTGGACCATTGGACACTGTGGCATGCCAGAGACAGGGCTGATCACCTTTGTCTCCTATCACAAGGTCGTCAGCTAAGGGTGTGTGTATGCAATTCTAAGGGCAGGTCTACACTAACCCCCAAATTCGAACTAAGGTACGCAACTTCAGCTACGTGAATAACGTAGCTGAAGTTCGAAGTACCTTAGTTCGAACTTACCTCGGTCCACACGCGGCAGGCAGGCTCCCCCGTCGACTCCGCGGTACTCCTCTCGTCTAGCTGGAGTACCGCAGTAGACGGCGAGCACTTCCGGGTTCGACTTATCGCGTCCAGACAAGACGCGATAAGTCGAACCCAGAAGTTCGATTTGCTTGCCGCCGAACTACCGGGTAAGTGTAGACCTACCCTAAGAGCTTGTGCATAGAATGCTACCACAGATTACCCTGATTCTGTATTATCTCTATCTTGCTATGTGGCTTGGGTCTATTCTAGCTTTATACATTATTGTACTAAAAGTATCTAAGATTTTACTTTGCCCTCAGCGTGAGTGTCCCTGTCATCTATCCCGAGACTCCCCACAAGATATTGAACTCCATAGTGTGAATTCTGGGTAGTTTGATTCTGGGGGGAAGAACCTTATCACAGTCAGGTCAATTGGCCATTAATCTAAACATTAGCAACCTTAAAAAGGGTCAGTCAACAAACAAAAATCACCAAAGGAAAACAGAGCCGATGCATTTTCCTGTTTCTGTATAATGCACTTTGAGGTGCTTGGATGGGAGGGCCCATATTATCCACCTAGGCCGGCAAAGGAAAGAAAGACCAGCTGCTATCAGTTAATGGGTTAGAGCTTCTCACCTCTGGCCATTGCTTTGCAGTCATGGCTAGGATAGAAATCAAAATCCGTTTCTTGGCGGGTGGGTGGACTTCCCTCCCCCCCCCTTGCAATCAGTTATAACACAACGATTTGGCTATAGCGGTAGGTCTACTAGGAAAGCATTCTGTAAATGATATGCAAGTCACTGTCCATTTACTTAAGGAGGTACTGAGCGAAAGGTGATATCTGCTTGCTGAAGATCAAGAAAAACAGGACTACGGGGAAGGCTGACACTGATCTGTCCCTAGTTATCTGATAAGATCTCTAGTACTCAGATGTGCTAAGCTAGGGTGACCAGAGGTCCCTATATTATTGGGACCATCCTGCTATTAGAGGGCTTTGACTTATATGGACAACTATGCCCCCCCACACACACACACCCCCAAAAAAGTATCCCAATTTTTCACACTTGCTCTGTGGTCACCCTCTGCTAAGCTAATAGAAATAAATCAGGCTCTTTAATAGGTGATGTGACAGAGGGAGGAGGTCTGTGTCGAACTGTGAACTCCGTGTTGCTTTGTGTTGGCCATTTGGTGTTCACTGCCAGTCTGCGTTGTCAAAGCAGCCTGGCCTGACTCCTGCTCAGAAGGAGTGAGGAGACCCATCAAGGGCCATCAACACTGATTGTCTCTTCCCTAATGGCCCATCCACAAGAACAAATAATTCTCCTGGCTGGGAGACGTTCTCAGCCTGAGCACATGGCCAGTGAGATCAGAGACTCTATTTAGGGGTGATATGCTCTCTGTGAAGGAGGGGCCGGGGGCACCCACCACCACCTGCCAGAAGACTGGGCAGAGGAAAGAGAAGACAGGTGGAGTCGGCCTAAACCTGAAATACTGACCAGGTCTCTCAGGTTCCCAGAAGGGGTGAGATCAGACTCACGGAGGTGGCATCTCAGGACTGTTTGTTGTTTTTCCAAAGATCTGTAACTCTGTTTACAGTAGAGTGCGGGTGGTGCAAAATCCCTTTGTTAAGCCGGCATTCCTTGCTCACCTGCCACGTTGTCCCGGAAGGGGTTAATTGAGAAGCCCAGCACCCACAGCAAAGTGGCACTCTGGACACAAATAAGCACCTTATTCCAACACCCATGATCCTTCCACATCCCCGCCCCACTCTCCTTCCTACTTTTCCCTCTTGTCTCATTCTTTTACCCTCCACGTCCCATCTCTTCCTCCTCCCCAGGGATGCCAGCTCTGCATGCCAGGCATTCAGCTGGCACAGGCGAGATCTAGCCCATAGACTCATAGAAATGTAGGGCTGGACAAGATCTCAAAAGGTCACCTCGTCCATCCCCCTGTACTGAGCCAGGATGACGTATACCACGTTCAATGGTGCATAGTAAAATGGCAGATGAAATTCAATGTTGATAAATGCAAATTAATGCACTTTGGAAACCATCGTCCCAGCTATACATATAAAATGGTGGGCTCTAAACGAGCTGTTACCACTCCAGAAAGAGATCCGGGAAGCATCATGGATAGTTCTCTGAAAACATCTGCTCCATGTGCAGCGGCAGTCAAGAAAGTGAACAGAATGGTAGGAATCATTAGGAAAGGGATAGATAATAAGACAGAAAATATCATATTTCTGCTATATAAATCCATGGCACGCCCACGCCTTGAACATTGTGTGCAGTTCTGTCGCTCCATCTCAAAAAAGATATATTGGGATTGGAAAAGGTTCAGAAAAAGGCAACAAAAAGGATTAAGGGTCTGAAACAGCTCCCATATGAGGAGAGATTAATAAGACTGGGACTTTTCAGCATGGAAAAGAGCCAACTAAAGGAGGATATGATAGAGGTCTATAAACTCATGAATGGTGTGGCAAAAGTGAATAAGGAAGTGTTATTTACTCCTTCTCATAACACAAGAATCAGGGGTTTCCCAATTAAATTAATTGGCAGCAGGTTTCAAACAAACAAAAGAAAGTATTTCTTCGCCCCCCACACAGCCAATCTGTAGAACTCGTTGCCAGGGGATGTTGTGAAGGTCAAAACTATACTGGGGGTCAAAAAAAGACGTAGGTAAGTTCATGAAGGATCAGTCCATCAATGGCGATTCGCCAACATGGTTAGGGATCCAACCCCTTGCTCTGGGTGGCCCTAGCCTCTGACTGCCAGAAGCTGGAAATGGACGTTCTGTTCATTCTCTCTGAAGCACCTGCCATTGGCCACTGTTGGAAGACAGGATACTGGGCTAGATGGCCCACTGGTCTGACCCAGTATGGCCATTCTTATGTTTTATAGTTTCCCTGGCATCGCAAAGCTCATGATGGTGCTGTAAAGGAAAATTTAGGGGGGGCCTTAGGACTCTGGTCAAGCTTACAGGCCTAAAGAGTTGACCGAGCCTGTTTTCGTATGAAAAGTCCCCAAAGCAGAACAATGGCTTTGTGTGTATAAAGGGCATGAGGGGGCAGAGTGAAAAAGTCCCCAAGTAGCATAATTTGCAATAGCCAGGCTTATGAAATATATAACCGCAACAGTTGTGTTAAAAAGGTCGCTGACCGCAAAAGAACAGACAGTAAGTAACAGGAGGGGCCTAGTGGGGGAGACGCTTGGTTTTGCTTTTGGCCTGTATTGATTTTGCAATGTATTCCAAATAAGGTAATTAATACGGAAGTATGTGTAATTTGTCTGTGATTTTAAGCTTTAAAAAGCTTGTGTTCCTTGAATCGGGGGGCAGCTACTTAGAGTAGTTACCCCCCTGCGCGCTTGTAATCAATAAAGGTGCCTCAGGCTGATCTAATCCAAAATCCATCGTGTGGTCAATTTTCCACAACAGTGCCAATAGCACAGCCGGCTTGTGAGCAGAGATGGACACCCTAGCAGTAATGGTGCAGAACGAGGTAGAAGACAACTGGGAGATATTCTACCCAAAAGCAGGGGTGTGAAGGATCTGGGATCAGAGAGGCCTCCAGGATGGGGAAAGGGAGTAGGCTGATCTGGAGTAATGTTTCCCTTCCAAGCAAGGAGCTTTGCTCCACATGGTTACACTGCTACTCCCCTATGGTTCAGAAAAGCTGGGCGGGGAGGAGGGGGACAGATTTGACTCCCTCGCCATCTCCCATTGGCATGAGATCTCTAAAGCCTCCAAGCAACGGTACCTGACAGTCAGTGAAGCGAGTGGGATGTGCTGATCTCACAATGGGTAGGCCTGGTGACAGGGCTGGGCTGGGCCAAGGAATAGAATGTAATACAGACTCAGCACATGGAGTCCTCAGACCAATTTAAAGGGGAAAGTCAACAGAACCCAGGTACTGAAACTCCAGTTCATTTCAAGGTCCCACTCCCAGGCTCTCCGTTCTGGAAAGCAGTTATCATAGAATCGCAAGACTGGACCTCGAGAGGTCGTCTAGTCCTGTCCCCTGCACTCCTCCAGGTCTATTATCTAGACCATCCCTGACAAGTGTTTGTTTAACCTGCTCTTTAAAAACCTCCAATGATGGAAATTCCATAACCTCCCTATGCAATTTATTCCAGTGCTTAACCACCCTAACAATTAGGAAGTTTTTCGTAATGTCCAACCTAAACCGCGCTTGCTGCAATTTAAGCCCATTGCTTCTTGTCCCATCCTCAGAGGTTAAGGAGAACAATTTTTCTCCCTCTTCCTTGTAACAAACTTTTATGGACTTGAAAACTGTTATCACATCCCCTCACAGTCTTCTCTTCTCCAGACTAAACAAATCCAGTATTTTCAATCTTCCTTCATAGGTCATGTTTTCTAGACCTTTAATCATTTTTGTCGCTCTTCTCTGGACTTTCTCCAATTTGTCCACATCTTTCCTGAAATGTGGCACCCAGAACTGGACACAATACTCCAGCTGAGGCCTAATCAGTGTGGAGTAGAGCAGAAGAAATACTTCTCATGTCTTGCTTACAATACTCCTGCTAATACATCCCAGAATAATACTTGCTTTTTTTTGCAACAGTGTTGACTCATATTTAGCTTGTGATCCTCTGTGACCCCCAGATCCCTTCCCACAGTACTCCTTCCTAGGCAGTCATTTCCCATTTTGTATGTGTGCAACTGGTTGTTCCTTCCTAAATGGAGCACTTTGCGTTTGTCCTTATTGAATTTCATTCTATTTACTTCAGACCATTTCTCCAGTTTGTCCAGATCATTTTGAATTTTAATCCTACCCTCCAAAGCACTTGCAACCCCTCCCAGCTTGGTATTGTCTGCAAACTTGATAAGTGTACTCTCTATGCCATGATCTAAATCACTGATGAAGACATTGAACAGAATCGGACCCAAAACTGATCCCTGCAGGACCCCTCTTGACATGCCCTTCCAGCATGACTGTGAACACTGATAACTACTCTCTGGGAACAGTTTTCCAACCAGTTGTGCACCCACCTTGTAGTAATTCCATCTAGGTTGTATTTCCCTAGTTTGTTTATGAGAAGGTCATGTGAGACAGTATCAAAAAGCCTTCCTAAAGTCAAGATATACCACATCTACCACTTCCCCCCATCCACAAGTCTTGCTAGCCTGTCAAAGAAAGCTATCAGGTTGGCTTGACACGATTTGTTCTTGCGATGGAAGGTGCTCTCCAAGAGCAAATTGGGATCGGGGTGCAGTGCTAAAGCAAAACAGCAGGGGGAGTCTGAACTCAAAGGAGGACAAAAAATAGCCTATATTTCCTCCACTGAGGCTGAACCAGCAGGTCTAACTCATCGGAAATGTCCAGACCGTTTACGAGAGAAAAGATGAAAATGCACATGTAGAGAAGGTGATCAATAGCACTCCAAGCTTCCCTGTCTCTTTCCACAGGGCAAAACCAGCCACCATATGCCAGAGTAAAGGAAGCCTGGCACTGCTGATGCTTTCCATGCCTTTGATATGCCTACCCAACCAATTTCTCCTGGAAAGCTCTTTAAACATGGAGAGCCCAATGTAAGTGCTAAGTATTATCACTCCTTCCTGGAACAAGTGCTTCTGCAACTGCTTCCCCCTGCCTGGCTCTGGAAAAGAAATCCCCACCAAATTATACACCCAAGCAGAGGCCTTTTCAAATGTCTAACAAATGGGCTCAAAATGGTGTTTGATCCCAGAGACTCAAACAGACCAATCAGGTGCTGGAGGGACTTTGTTAGATAGCTTTGCCAAGTAAGTTGATTTTCATTTTATGAGGATCACATCATTCCTTTGGCATATTATGTATTTTATCCTCCGACTCTCACCTTCATCTCAATTCAAATACACAAAGGAATGCTCCCGACTGGATGAAAGTTACCAGCTTTATTATGTCCCAGTAAACTGCACACAGTCAAAAAAGAAAAAAGTGTTCAATGAAAAGACCTGAAAAGTCAATATCACGTGTCTCAGGCGCACATAACATCAAGTCACAATGCCCTACACACGCAATTCTCCAACACAACATCCTGGAAAATACAGATCTGCAGCTTAAACAGATGAAATTACACTTTAATATTCAATGTCTGAGAAGGAAACGGATAGAATTGATGCTCACTATAGTTGTGCTTCATTTAACTTAAATGCGTCAATACACACAGTCACACAAAGCCAATACACACAGCCTCATTCCATTCCCTTGACACGTACAGTGCCCTGAAAAGGACTTCTGTTTTGAAGCACGACATGGATTCATTCTGTATCTTAATGCTATTCCATTGCAATGTAAGCCCGGGAATAGCAGAACTTGAGTGAGCCGACGCTGGGTTTGTTAAAAACTTGAGCACCTCCACTCATTTGTAACCCCCATTAGGAATTGTTGAACCCCGGGTCCCAACTTAGGGCTCCTGCATCTACACTGCATTATGTGTGCCCAAGTCCAACCACCCATATCCCAGAATTCCTAGCATCCTCCCCAAATGAGGGGCCGTGCTAGCCATAGGCACCGACTCCGTGGGTGCTCCGGGGCTGGAGCACCCATGGGGAAAAATTGGTGGGTGCTGAGCACCCAC
>NW_020664540.1:13852830-13932085 GCF_002925995.2 Terrapene triunguis | reverse complement strand
CGGCAATCAGCCAGCAGGGAGCCAGCCAGTTTGTACGTCCGGGCCCACCCCTGCTCAGAAACAGCAGGGTGATGGATTCAGCTGAGCAGAGCTAGCAGTCACACACAAACATGTCAGGGGAAAGCCAAGACCTGGGAAGTCCAGTGTGTTTGTCTTCCCCACTCGGCTCTCCTTTTCTCAGGCCAGTGCCACATGCAGCTTTTGTACCGATGTCACTATTTCCGGGAGGGGGGCGATTTTTCTACCGACATAGTTATACCCGTACAGCTCCAAGGCCTGATCGACACGGGGGGGGGGGGGAGAGGGATCGATCTAAGTTATGCAACTTCAGCTACGTGAATAAGTAGCTGAAGTTGACGTACTTAGATCGACTTACCGTGGTGTCTTCACCGCGGTGAGTCGACTGCTGCCGCTCCCCCGTCGACTCCGCCTGCGCCTCTCGTGGCGCTGAAGTACAGAAGTCGACGGGAGAGCGCTCGGGGGTCGATTTATCGCGTCTAGACTAGACGCGATAAATCGACCTTCGCTGGATCGATCACTTCCCGCCGATCTGGCGGGTAGTGTAGACATACCCCTAGTGTGGACACAGTTATACTGGTGTAAAGGTGCCTTATGCTGGAGTAATCACATTTATACCAGTATCACTGCACATACACTAGGCTTTAACTAGACTGGGATAGTTCGGTGTGTGGACAGAGCCCTCAGCAATAGGAATTAGCTTGTTCACACGTCCTGATCAGCTTGCAAAATGCAGACCGCTAGGCTATTTCCCTTCCTGATTTACCATGAAACGCAATACAATAGGTGAGATTTAAGTGGTGACCTGACGGATGCTCCCGCAGCAGCCAGGAACATTCTCAGAGCCTGGCTGCGGTAACACAGATCATAGCTAGACAAAATGACCTGCGCTTGATCGGCTTGGAAATCGGGCTTTAAACCATAATCCTGCTGCGGCCTTCACTCCATGACCAGTTTCACACAACCACATCCCTTTTGGTTTTAAAGAATCGCTATGACCATTTTAAAGATCGGATCGGCAGGGGTGCAACATCCTGGCCACCCTTCTAACGGCCTTCGTTAGCACCCATAGGCTGATCGTTGGCCATCACAGCTCCGTGTGTCGCTTGGGCGGCTTCTCTCTTCCTACGAGCCTTGGGACTGTGCCACGCAAGTCTCTCCCTGGCGACTGGCCTTTCTCTGCTTCCAGCCCCGGTTCTTCCACCTGCTCCTCTCGGACCGTCGACTTCTCTTCAGAGACCTCTTCTGCCTGCTGCAGGTCATCGGTACCACCACGACTATAAACTGTGTGCACTGTGAATTCAGGCAGGGTGGCCTCCATCATGCGTAAGAAATTGTAAGCAGGAAGAGGAGGCTTCCAGGCTTCGTCAGACAAAGTAGCTGAGAAGAGACACAATCAGAAGTTAATGACCGAGGGTTGGGACACAACGGATGGCAGGTAGGCCCAGATCTTGCACTGAGAACTGCACGACTCTATAGACCCCTCACTGTGCGATTCTCAGTGCAGGCCAGGGCCTAGCATTTCTCTCTTTAGTATAACAGTTTGGCCAGAGCAGTTTCAGTCAGTTATGGAAATCACAATTTCACTACAGTTTCCATTAGCTACTCGGGACATTGGTTTTTCTCATGGCTGGAAAGAATTTGTATTTTTGAAATTGGATTTCTTCTTTAAACAGGGCTGTCAGGAGAGCTGTTTCCCTTCCCTTTATAGTTATGACAAGGGCCTTCAAAATGAGGACAATAATATAGTCATTTAATAAACACAATATGCAGTCCTGGCCCTTTTAAATTCCTCCTGTAGTAGAGGAGATCTCTTGCCCTCCAAGGTGAAGTCCAGTGCGTAAGACTGTGAGCGCCTATAAAAAGTTCCCAAAGGGCTAGAGGAGTTTTAAAGGGACAGGACTCTAAATACCATATTCTTGTTTTGCACATGAGAAACTGGTGTTTTTTCAAAACATCTCCATTTCCCCCAAAAGTTGTGGTTTTTAAAAAAAAAATTTCAAGCTTTGCATCACATTTATCCCCTTCCTTCAAATCATTTTGTCCCTAGAAAGATTTAATGCAAACCAACAGGCTTTGGTTATCATGTGTTATGTGTATTGTGTTTGATGTGTATTATGTATTGTGCATTATGTTCTTATGTGTGCAAATAAAGCTCTTTGCTTCAAAGTTATTTTTGCTCTTCTAGAATTGCTGCACCAGGGAACCATGCTGAGCTTATCTGACTAGAGCCAAACTGGACCCACCCACCATGAAAGTTGCTTTGTAAATCTACACCTTCAGCATTAAGAATGTTGAAAAAGGTGGACAGTGGATGTCTTGTCTATTGTTTTGACTATAGACGAGAGGACTAGTATTAAGACAAATCTTTTGTGCTAAGTACAAAGGAAATCTCATTCCGGTGCATTAGTATGTCACAGCTGAACAGGGAGGAGGCGGAAATCATATCTGCCATATGAAGCAGTTGGGACACCTCTGACAATAATATTTTAAAAAAAGCTTTCAGTGGGGACTTAAACATGTGCCTAAATGCTCTGTTGAACTGGGGCCTGAATTAAGAAACAATTGAGTGTACGGCTGAATTAGGTTTCTACAAAAGGAAAATGCCCTAACAGAAATATAGTATGCAAGGCATAACCATATACACAGAAGGTGAAATTGGGACTTAAAGGCTGAAAAGGGCTTATGTGGGACATCACCGGGACACTGTCCTTACTCTGCCCATGGGTGAATTCTACACGAAGGCCCCAGTCCTGCCATGAACTGAATGTGAAATGAACGACAAATGAAACGCGATAGAGAAAATGATCCCTTCAATACAACGTGAGCAGATTCAGATTGTTTGCACAGAGCTGGGGAAACACAAAAGATTGAATGATATTGGTGTCATTTAGGGCCTAACAAGATTGGGAGATTGGACAGAAAGGCGAGAAACTGAGCTTTACTCTGCTGACAACAGGAGATAGGAGATCGTTATCTTGTCCAAGAAAACTACTGAAAGGAAGTGAGGTGAATCTGTTTCCATTAGATAAGAAAGGTTCTTACCTATGTTTTCAATGGTAATCCTACAAACTGTAGAATTTGTAGGATTTCTACAGTTTGTAGGATTACAGCATGAGATAAATTAGTTTTGGGACTCTTTTCAAACTAAAATTCGATGCAATTATTGAGGGCGTTTTATTACCACAAAAGCTTCACCTATTACCACAGTGTGGAGCTTTGTCTCGCTCTAGTTGCCGGACCACGTAACAGATTTATGAGTGCGCCGCTGCCTCACGGTGCACACATCAATTCTTAGCTCAGGAAGTAGAAGCCCATGTTTTTAGATCACTCAGTCCTGAGTTCAATCTCCACCAACAACCAGTCTATTACCAGGAAGCAGACTCATAAACCTAATATGTGGCCCTGCCACTAGAGGGGGACAAATCGGCAAACCGTCTCCAGAGGTTTAGCACTTCTCAAAACGTCTCAAATTCTGAAATATGGCGACGGAAGAAAGGGACGTGTATTTCAACAAGAACGTTGGCAGAAAGCGTGTCCCCTTGTCCAAGCTGCTGTGTGTGAGTTGCACTGACATTGCCAACATCTGCTGGGTTTGGATAAGTTGGCTTTAAACAAGCACTCTAGAATCCAGTCAAACCAGCTTATCCAAATTTTAGTTTGGAAAAAGAGTTGTACGGGAAGGGAGCTAGATGGTAGCACTCAGGTTCCATCTCCTGTTTGCCTGTGCCATCCCCGCTATCAATCAGCCCCATCACTGCACCTATCGCCATAGGATCCAGGTGCTATCCTGAGCTCAACAGTAATATAAAGAATATCGCTGTTGGTTCTGGAGGCACTGACTGGAAATGGTTTGGAAATTAGGATCTCTAAGGAATTATTCCAGTGGAGAAAAAGACTCCACTTACCAGAAACTACCCAGAGTACATGGGCATGTAGAGATGTCTTTAGCTGTGGAGGGAAAGAGATTTGGGGACAACACATGGTAGATACTACGTTAAAAAGGGATGTCCACAATCTTGTTATTTTTTTTTTAGTTCCTAGAATATCAGGGTTGGAAGGGACCTCAGAAGGTCATCTAGTCCAACCCCCTGCTCAAAGCAGGACCAATCCCCAGACAGATTTTTACCCCAGTTCCCTAAATGGCCCCCTCAAGGATTGAACTCACAACCCTGGGTTTAGCAGGCCAATGCTCAAACCACTGAGCTATCCCTCCCCCCCACTAGTGAGTTACTGGCCACTAGGAAGCTAACCCAAAACCCACTGGAGTCTTTCCATTGACTTCAATGGGGTTTGGATCAGGCCCTAGGTTATCTCCTCAGAAAACACCTGGTTTTGCCCCAGTGTCATTAACAATCCACCAGGTTTGCATTTCACATTGCTCCAAAGTTGAGTGTTAGTTTAGTGACTGTGAGTCTGAAATTGTTGTAGGGACGAATTATGAAAAGCGTTTTGGCTTTTTCCGCCTCAATTCCTGAGTCACACAAGCCACTGCACAGTTACCAGTAACGACAATACTCCATTTTCAAAGAATTTACAGTACGAGGCACCAGATCCCTTTCCACCGATACTGCACTTTGCCAGTAAATGCACGGGAAGGCTGCATGCCTAGCACTGAAAGTTCCTAGTATGAGAGCTGGGGCAGACTCAGGAGGCTTTCCATTAGCAATCAGCGTTGAGAAAGCCCAGTTCTCAGTAACAGGCGTCAAATACAGTTTTGTGGATTATTGCAGAAAACTGATGGCAGTTCAGAACAATCCCCACCCAGCTCTGGACAAGAAGCAGTCCCGCAAAGCACTGCGCCTCAGACTGCAGAATCCAGGCTTTTCTGGCTGGACTATTTGTGCTTTGGCTCAAGCACAGAATAACTGAACTTTCCCATCATTAAATAACCATGACAGACAATTGAGCACAGTGCCTAGAAACATCCGACAAGCCTTCATACTTACTGCTGGGAATCTCGAGCCCGGCTTTTAATTTCTCGAGCCAAGCCAAGACGTTCGTTTCGGTGACAGATTGGTCTGAAGGAAATGCAAATACTTGACCGCCGGAATGAAGGTTCACCCAGGCAAGAAGAGGCAGAGGAGGTGGAGTGCTGAAATATGCCTTCAGGACTCCTCGGCCTACAGGAGTGTTTTTCCTGTAGAACAGATCCGATTGAACTTGGTCACTAACACTTAAGCCATAAGACAGGAATAGGGTGTCCCGATTTGATAGGAACAATCCCGCTATTCGGGGCTTTTTCTTATATAGGTGCCTATGACCCCTCACCCCGTCCTGATTGTTCACACTTTCTATCTGGTCACCCTAGACAGGAATGAGCAGCAACAGCTAGATCCTGCGAGGTGCTGAGCGCTCTGCCCTGATCCAGCAAAGCACATAAGCCTGTGCTTAACTTCAAGCATGTGACCAGTTGCACTGAGGTCACAGAGATTACTCATGTGCTTCATGGTAAATGTGCTTCAGCTCGATCAGACCTAATGTGTGTGTGAGAGTGATCATTTAATGTGGAGAACGTGTGGCCCACTGTTTAGAGGCATGGGGGGGGGGAGGAGGGGTGACTTCACTCCTGTAAGATGATCGGCATGAGTCTTATGAACCACATAAGTCCTACTATGAGTGCTGCCTAGGAACTGGTTTTCTGCACAGCAGTGAATTTCACCCTAGAAGAAGAGGATGCATTTTACTAGCTATAAAGCAAACAGGCATCTCCTTCCCGGTCTAGCCATTTAAACGACACAACCTTTTCCTCTTTGAAACGACACTTCTTCCTTCCAAAAAGGTGATTTTTATTTTTAAATAAAGAACAGTGGAGGATTGGGGGCAGGGAGAATTTGAGAAGGCCAAATATTCAAGGGGCGCTTATATACCGCACATTGCTGGCAATCAGGTTGTTTGCCCTTTAAAAAAAAAAAAAAGTGCATTCCCCATCAGCTAAATTACTCCCCGCCCCGCAATACAGTTCTCAGTATACAGAGCACTTTCTGATTCATTGATTTTGGCGCCTCAGGGAAGAGAAAAAAATTCAGAGATGGAACGATTAAAAATACATGTCGGGGAGGGGCTAAAAATCTTCCCTCTTGCAACTTGGCATTTCTTGGCTGTTATCTTTGCTCTGTTTCACAATTTGGTTGATGGTGGGGGCGGGGATGGTCCCTTCTTTTGCTTTAATTCTTTCGCTCCTTCTTTTGAAAACTTTCCTTTCTCTCCCATACCCAGCCCTTCAATGCATTGTTCCTGAGTATTTTCACGTTAGTTACTCAGAAAGTAAAATCTATCAAATGAACTCCTTCAGTGAGAATTCATTTACCCTGTTCTCCTAGGGGTGAAAAATAAACTCCAGGGCAGCATCAGATATAAGAAGAAGGATAGGATTCAATTGATAGTTTAGTACTTTTCCTTGAACACTGGTAGTTATCATTCAACTCTGACTGCACTTGGCTCTTTGGGCCTCTCTCTGTTTCGCTGTTGTCCATGCCTACATTATTAAAGACTTTAATCACTACTAAATAACTCAGCATCAGCACAGGAATATGGACATAGGACTGCAATGGACCTCCTGCTTCTGCAGGCATCCTTGCCATGATCCGCACACTGAATAACGGGTTAAAAAACCAGCTCGATGGTGTTTTCAGTAACTGCAGAGCCATGCTGTGAGCTAGGTCCTGGAAAGAAGCAAACATGTTTTTTCATGCTCACAGGTTCATCCAGCAAGTGAGAAACGCCTCGTGGCCCTTTCCATTCGCCAAACTCAACATTTCCAGTCTCACTCTTCGATTTAGGCCTCCATCGTTGAACAAAATGAGTAAGGGTTTTTCCAGGCTCAAGTAGTCGGGGAGATTTTCCACTGTGATTTCTGGCTGCAAGAGAACAAAGTGAGATGGGTTTTAGAGTGAAAAGATCACGGCCAGAAGAACGCAGGGGTTAATTTTATGGAGTGGTGCCATTTAGACATTGGGTGGAAGCTGCTCAGATTATGGACGTGTTTAAAACGCCTGGAAATGCAGACACATGAATCCAGCGGGCTTAACAAGGCATGTGGGTGTGAAATTCACCCCCTCCAGTGGAATGGTGCAAGGCCTAGACACCACTTAGATATAACCCCACCCTCCCAGCACTCATAGACTCTAGGACTGGAAGGGACCTCGAGAGGTCATTGAGTCCAGTCCCCTGCCCTCATGGCAGGAAACTTGTTTAAACACATCTCTGAACACATCGCGGATGGTCATGCAGTATCTCATGAACTCCCCGTGTAACTGAGAAAGTGCATTTATTTTTACCGTAAGCAGCAATTATACTTACAAATGTTTCCAGTAATTGGGACCTGATTGTCCGAACTATGTCCAGTGCACTCTGTTTTGATAGCGGGACGCTATCTATTCTGTGATCGTCACGCCTAGCTAGAAGCAGCGCTGGAAGAGGCACGGCATATTTACGGGCCCTACAGGAAAATGGCTTATTACAACAATTGAATGCCACATCTTACGCACGCAAAAGCTGCTGCAACGCATTGTTTATGTCCTTAGGGACTGGATTAAGTACACAGTAGGGAAATGCTGGGGAGGGAGAGAGACTTGAAGTCATCAGGGTCTCAGTCCTGTAAGATCCTGAGCACTCTAGGATCCAGCAAAGCATTTGAACGCTAAGCTTGACTCATAGACTTTAAAATCAGAAGGGACCACTGTGATCCTCAGTCTGGCCCTGACTTCAGTGGGGTTCTGTCTATGCTTCAAGTCAGGCATGTGCTTACGTGCTCTGCTGGACTGAGCATGGAGAACCCGATTTGCAGAGGTCCTTAGGCACCAAAAGATGCAGATAGGTCCCTAGGCTGCAAACACCGATGTCAATGGGAGTCTGGCGCCTCGGTGCTTTTGAGAATCCTACTAGGTGTCGATCTGCTTCTTCAGACAACCAAATCCCCTTAAAAATCTTGCCCCGGCTGTTTGGCCCCTCGCCAGAGTGAGCTCGAAGGCCCTGATTGGCTTTAATGGTGAGCATGCGATGAAGTGGTTGGCTGAATAACGGCCTACATGGGGGTCTATGTTCACCGGCCCCAATGGGAAAACTGCAGACTCCCAGCACAGAGGAACCACCTAGCGCCTTGTGTCTGAACACTGAAATGGCCAGCAGCCGCTCGCTGCAATACAGCAGAGTCAACAAGAATTTGGGCAAAGTTTTCCGGTGGCTTTAAAACTCTAGAAAAGGGCTTCCCTTCTCTTAGTTCCCAGCCACATAGATTTCTAGCACGGGTACAAAAGAAACTCGTGGGACCCAGGGTATAAACGGAGATTGATGCCCTTTTGAAGGCTGAAGGAATGGGGTCTGGAGAGACAGCCATGGACTTCAATGGGATTTGGATCAGGCCCACTCTGCACAGGAAGCCGGGGAGAAATAATCAGCTAAAAGTAACCTACAAAGGGGAAAAAACGGAGAGGGAGACTTTTTCTTTTGCTTCTTTCTGATGGATGAAGAGGGACGAACATTTTCTTTTTTTCCTTTTTACATTAGCAGTTTGGTCTTGCCTGCCCCAGACGATTCTCGGGGTAGAGAACTAGCAAGGTTGTGAGATGACAAGGAAGCGAAAACTTAGCAACTGAGACTGGCAGGGACGGCTCCAGGCACCAGCGCAGCGGCCTGCCGGGGGGGGCGGCCTGCCGGTTGCTGTGAGAGCGGCAGACAGGCAGCCTTCGGCGGCATGCCTGCGGGAGGTCCCGCAGCTTCAGCGGCAATTTGGCGGCGAGTATGCCAAAGACGCGGGACTGGCAGATCACCCGCAGGCGTGCCGCCGAAGGCAGCCTGCCTGCCGTGCTTGAGGCGGCAAAAAACAGAGAGCCGCCCCTGGATACCGGGGAAAAGATTCCTTCAAACGGAGACATAAAGTGACTTTTCCAGGATT
This sequence comes from Terrapene triunguis, assembly GCF_002925995.2. NCBI lineage: Eukaryota > Metazoa > Chordata > Testudines > Emydidae > Terrapene > Terrapene triunguis. The sequence continues at coordinate 13,923,171 of NW_020664540.1, read as the reverse complement.
ACCCAGGAGGTTAGTGGCAGAGCCAGGAGAGAATCCAGTTCTCCTGCATTCCAGCCCAGTGTCCTCTCATAGTTGGCTACCATAAGAACACAAGAATGGCCACACTGGGTCACACCACAGGTCCATCTAGCCCAGTATCCTGTCTTCCATCAGTGGCCAATGCCAGGTGCCCCAGAGGGAATGTACAGAACAGGTAATCATCAAGTGATCCATGCCCTGTCGCCCATCTCTGATTACAGAGCAGTGCTGGCCTTATGGCCCTCTCTACGCTATGGCTTGTACCTGTATTTGAACAGTTACGGTAATGCCCGGACAGCTGGAACGTTGTCCTTAAAAAACAATGGAATTCACTGAAGTGCAGATCAGTTCATATTCTTGCCAAAAAAGGAAAAAAACCCAAACACTTACAGAACCAACGCATCATCTTCAGCATACAGTCCTGTTGTTACATATCCCCTGAGCATGTTTCCTGCTTCGACGAAAGCTTCCCTTGCTGTAAAAATACATAAATAAGTAAATAACCATCCCAAAGAAAAGTGCATTTTTCCCTTTAGCCTCTCCGAGAGGGCAGTTGAGCGCTGGAACAGGTTTCCAAGGGAGGTAGTGGAATCCCCGTCTTTGGTGGTTGTTAAGAACAGGTTGGACAAACACCTGCCAGGGACGGTCTAGGTTTACTTGGTGCTGTCTCTGACCTCTTGAGTTCCCTTCCAGCCCTGCATTTCTACGATCATACCCTGTTGGCAGCAATAGCAAAGTCTGGGGCAGGGAGTGTCTTTTTGTTCTGTGTTTGTACAGCGCCTAGCACCATGAGGTCCTGCTCTATGACTGTGACTCCTAGGCACTCTGATAATGCAAACAATTACCAACAATATGTAGTATCTACATCCTGATGGAAGGCCAATACAAGCACATTGTCTTACTGATTTTACATTTACACCCCTTCAAATCCAGCAAACTAATTCCTTCAAACTTGGCTTGACTTTTAAATCTTGGCGAGACCCTTCCGAATTAATTAATTATTATTATTTATGTGGACTTCCATAGCGCCAAAGAGCCCCAGTCGTGACCAAGACTGCACTGTGCTAGGTGCTGTACAAACACTGATCAAAAAGAGGGTCCCTGCCCCAAAACACTTACAATCTCAGGCCCAGGTCACCGTCTAATCAAAAGAGGGTGGTGTTGCAATTTCTATCTTGACACTGCCCTAAACTATAGCTGCTGCAAAGATGTTCTAGGCCATTAACACAGAACTCCAGAGGTCTCAGTTCAGGGCAGCGTGGGTTCAGAAAACTGCTTATCTAATTAGAAAATGTAAGTTGCACTGGGGGGTGAATCTCCTAAACGACAGGTCTGGTAGCTACAGATCAAAGTTCTTAAGGCTCTATTGCTCAACCCAGCACAGTCTGGCATCTCTGCAGACTGAGTAGCTCCCATTTTTCTATCTCCCCCACACACACCCTTAAAAAACCCTCCAAACATGACAGCTAAATGCAAAAATCCAGCATTCTTTCTTGATTAAAGGAGAGAACTCCTACACTCAGGAGAAGCCAGGAATTTCCAAAACTTAAGACTGCAACTTTAACCCAGCCAAGTCACACATATGTACCTTTTTATAATCCTCGTTAAATTTTAAGACTCAAAATATTCGTTTTTGGTTTTAATATATACCACAAAAGCAGCATAGCCACACCTAGGCATTCAAAAACCATGAGTCAGGCCCTGATAAACCATGAGATTGGGTTAATAATAATACATGTGGGGTTCTCTTTCTTTGCCTTCTGTTTATGAGCTTTTAGGGAACACTCAGGTCACATTTTCATGCTCTCCTCTTCAATCACAAGGGCTAGAAATGCTCTTATTTTTCTTTAAAGGAAAGCTGAGATGCTCACATAAATCACATGACTCCAGGAGCTGGTGCTTAAAGTAAAGCCACCAGATATCACAAGCCTCATGATAAAATTGTGAGACCTGGCCATACTGTAATACAGATAGCATGCACAACACGGATGAATGAAAGTGATAGGTGCTACCTTGGTTTTTGGAATTTCCTCATCTTTGGCTGCTTAATCAAACAACTTTAACAAAGCACCAGTGGTAGGGCAAAACCAAAATAAGCCCCAAAGGAACAGCTGCTTAAAAAGGGGAGGGCAAAAAAGATCAGCAGCAAATGGAGCTGAACTGCCCCTCCCATTACTTTTTTTTGTCAGATAATATAAACAAAATACAGGGACTAGGTGGGTGAGGTGATATCCTTCATCCACCTTGTCTCTCAAATATCCTGGGACCAGCACGGCTACCACAACAATGCAGAAACCAACACAGACATATTAGTGGGTTCCAAAGAGGATGTATCTACACTGTCCTCAGTGGTAGCAGAGGACAGAACAAGGCGTAATGGTCTCAAGTTGCAGTGGGGGAGGTTTAGGTTGGATATTAGGAAAAACTTTTTCACTAGGAGGGTGGTGAAGCACTGGAATGGGTTATCTAGGGAGGTGGTGGAATCTCCATCCTTAGAGGTTTTTAAGACCCAGCTTGACAAAGCCCTGGCTGGGATGATTTAGTTGGGGCTGGTCCTGCTTTGAGCAGGGGGTTGGACTAGATGACCTCCTGAGGTCTCTTCCAACCCTGATCTTCTATGATTCTATGATTCTAAGATTTACTAGGAAATGTCCAGGCGGACACAAGACATATAGACTCCAATTCAGGAAAGTACCTAGGCAGGTGCTTAAATCTAACCCTATTCAGGACAGCATTTAAGCAGGTGGTTGGGACTTGAGCATGTGCTTAAGTGCTGCCCTACATAGGCAGGGACAATGAGGATGCTTTCTTGAATTGAGACTGTGCTCAGCTGAACCAGATTTTGATGAATTCCTCCGTTTGCTTGTGGCCTGGATCGTCCCCCTCTTTCGCGCGCCTCTGTTGAGCCTCAGCCTTTTGGGGGCTGTCTGAGGCAGAGCCACTGCTGGAGTTCCCTTTTGAAGTGATCACTGTGGCAGCCATTGTGTTTTCTGTAGGAACCAGAACCCCTGAAATTAACGTGGCTCCTCCACAAGATAATGAACCCTACCAAAAAAAAGCGTTGTCTAGATTCATCATCAAAGGTTAAACTGGGTTCTGCTTTAATTCCCCCAGAATCTGATCAGCTCTTCACACCTCCGGCCCTCGATAGAGCTTTGATACTTGCCTAGAATAAAAGTACGTTGGAACAACAGGGAGAGTAACTGCCAAGGGAGAGAGCTCTGCGTCCTACACAAAGTTTCACTGGAAAAAGAAACCTTGAGCATGATCCAGTAGTGAAAGTTCCCAAATATCAGCCATATCTTATGAAATCATCCTCTATCCAGCAGTAACTCTGAGCACAGTATGTCTAGCCTCTTGAGGAGGGCTGCAGTGACCTCTAGACATCAGTCAGCTGCTTGTAAATTCAAAATACTGTCGTGACTCTTCACTACAGCAATGGAAAAGTTCCACGAACAACCCCTGTAGGTTTTACATGCGCTGTATTTTTAAGTCTCCTGAAAGATCATAATCGGGAGGTGAATGTATTGTAAGAGAGACATGGCATAATAAATTGCAGTGGCACAAATTATGCCCCATTGCAGATAGGTGTTTGTTACTCACTGTTGGCTCAAATATCAAACATAGTTTAAAACATTATCCTGAGAACCAAAGAATAGTTGTAGCTGTAACAAGTGTTTTGTTCTATACCCACCTTCATGACTCTGCGCCAATCGGGACGCGTGCCAGGCTCCTTTTTCAAACCTGTGCAACGCTCAGATTTTGTTTGTAACCCTCGTTGCTGGTTTTGCGAATCATGAGGTTTCAGCTTAAACAAACATTTTACCACTGCCCAGCCAACGTCTACTCTGCGATCACACAGTGCGGTTAAAACACGGCATCAGACGCATCAGTCATTTCCAAGGCAACCGGTGATATTGACAGGTAGCAGATGACAGAACAAGGAGTAATGGTCTCAAGTTGCAGTGGGGGAGGTTTAGGTTGGATATTAGGAAAAACTTTTTCACTAGGAGGGTGGTGGAATCTCCATCCTTAGAGGTTTTTAAGGTCAGGCTTGACAAAGCCCTGGCTGGGATGATTTAGTCGGGGGTTGGTCCTGCTTTGAGCAGGGGGTTGGACTAGATGACCTCCTGAGGTCCCTTCCAACCCAGATCTTCTATGATTCTATATCCAAAGCAACAAAGAGATAACTCCATATTATTTGTATTACGGTAACACCTACAGGCTCCAACCAAGAGCAGGGCTGCATGGTTGCAACTACAATTCATAGGACCTCACCCAGAAATCTCCTCTATGCCTATGGCTGCAGCCCAGAATCAATGGGGCAGGAACCATCATTGTGTTCTGCGTTTGGTCTGTGCCCTAGTGCAATGGGGTCGTGGCCTAGGTCTGGGGCTCCTGGGCACTCCCAAAATACCAATTGTAGCGGGGTGGACACCTGCTCCTGCCTGGAAGGGCTTGAAAGCGGCCCTGCAAAGGGCTGCAGCTCTAAAAGCTGGGCTGATTGGGGGAAGCGGCTGCAGCTGGGCCACGCCCCAATCAGGCCCAGCTGGCCCTATAAAGGCTGGGAGCCAGGCGCAAGGATGCAGTCTCTCTCTGCATTCAGAGAGAGAAGGGCCTGGCCGCAGGGAGCTAGAGACAGGGTACCTGAGTGGTGCAGGGCTGGGGAAAGGCAGAGGAGCTGGGGAGCTCCAGCCTGGAAAGCCCCAGGCTGTGGCCTAGCATTGGGCTAATAGGTACTGGGGGTTGCCGAGGGCAGCCCAGGGATAGGCCAAGACAGCAGGTCCAAACCCTCCTTGCCAGTGATGAGTGGCTGATACTGCAGTCTGCCCCAGGGTGTGGGGCTAGACAATGACTGGCAGTAGCCTTATACTGAGGTGAGGTGGGAATAGCGGGTGGGGGTTCCCCAGGGAGGGGAGACCCTACGACTGAGGGGCAGCACCCCAGGTACAAGGGCACCGGGGTCCTGGGAGGGCCACGGGGCCACAGGTAAGGCAGATCACCAGCCTGCAGAGGGCGCTCTGGACGCTGGAAGAGTTAATTCCTGGAAATAACCAGCAGGAGGCGCCGCAGGGGTGAGTCCGCTCCTCTACACGAATAAATAAAAATAATAGTGGTAGTAGAATGACGGTAGCACCTGGCCGCCTGAATTGAGATTGGGGCCCCGTGCTGTGCAAACACATAGCAAAAGAGCTCCTGCCCCAAAGAGCCTACAGTCGCTAAACAGACAAGACAGACCAAGGCTGCGACAAGAGAAGCATCATTTAATTCAGCAAAGCACTGAATTTTTAATAAAAACCCTAGTCCTCAGGGTTGCAGAGAAAAGCTGGAAAAGGTGACACACGTGTCCCCCCCCCACGTCCACCCCCAAGCTCAAACACCAGACAGGAAGTCAACAGACCTCAACATGTATTGGCTTTTTTTTTTAAAACCTCTTGATTTTTTTTTAAGCCAAGCTTGTGATTTTGGGGACCCGACTGATGGTTTTTGAACTCTTGGGCCTGACAACCCTAAGCCGGACTCCAGCCATGGCATTTGTGTGAGCCAATGTCTGCAGACCCCTTTCAGTGTGTCTACACTGCAATAAAACACCCGCGACTGACCTGTGTCAGCTGACTCAGGCTTACGGGGCTTGGGCTGTGGCGCTCTAAAATTGCAGTGTAGACGTCCGGACTTGGACTGGAGCCTGAGCTCTGACATCCTGCAACGGAGGAGGTTCCCAGAGCTTGGGCTCCAGCCCAAACCCGAATGTCTACACTGTGACTTTATAACCCTGCAGCCTGAGCCCCAGTCAGCTGACACGGGCCAGCCCCGGTGTTTTATTGAAGTATAGACACGCTCCCTAAGCACACATGGTGAGGGGGATTCTCAGCCTCTATTCTCGCTCCCTTCAGATTTCAGTCCTCACTAGCGGCCTGAGCCCAAGCCCAATGACGTCAGTGGAAAGACTCCCATTAACTGGCCTCAGATTCAATGCTGCATGCAGGCCGATAAGCCCTTCATCCCATTCCCATAGGCCCACTGAAAACCTTGCAGTTAGGCAGCGTGTTAACTAGCAGTCAGTGAGCCAGGAACTTTGTCAAACACAGTAAATCATAGAATACCAGGGTTGGAAGGGACCTCAGGAGGTCATCTAGTCCAACCCCCTGCTCAAAGCACGATCAATCCCCAGTCAGATTTTTGTCCCAGATCCCTAAATGGCCCCCTCAAGGATTGAACTCACAACCCTAGGTTTAGCAGGCCAATGCTCAAACCACTGAGCTATCCCTCCCCCCGTGAGCTATCCCTCCCCCCAGGTGGGACTTACAGGTGCTTCCTAATTACACAATGAAGCCAGTATTTAAGAGAGCATTTTGTTTCCAGTATACTGAAAGAATCAACCAACTTTTGGTATCAAATCAAGTTAATCTTCTATGTGATCTCCTCCAATTTTTCCAGGAAACTTCTCTGCCACTGTTCTTTAGAGACGTCCTGAGGGGCTTGTCTGCACGGGGAAATTTGCCAAAATAGTTGCACTGGAATAATTATTCTGGAATAAGACCATTCACGCAGGGGTTCAGAGCAATATAACTATTTTGGTACATTTCCCCCTGTAGACAAACCCTTAGGAAAATGTTTATTGGTCCCTTGAATGGTTATCTAATAATACAATTTAATTGAAAGTGCATTAATTGTTCTTTTGTTTATAGCTGGACATCCTGTTAGTCTAACTTCGGTTCCTGGAAAAACCAAGCCTATGACATCATATGGTGTTCTGGAGTAAAAGTGTCATGAGAAAAATATCCAGAGACGTCCTCATTCTGCTAAGCAAAGAGGTGAGCTTTCCCCTGAGTCAGGAGACCCGGGATCTGTCCCTTGCTCTATTTCTGACTTGATCTGGAATGTCGGGCACGTCCCACATCTTTTGGACGCAGTCATTCATTTTGAAGGCCTCGATTTGTGGGCCCCGCCCCGATGCGCTCAAAACTAGAAGCGGCTTTTGAAAAGCTGGGCCTGGTGCTCAGTTTCTAAAATGGAGAGGACAGTGCCCACCACCATTATAAAAAATGCTTCAGGTTCTACTGATGAAAATGATCCAAAACCCATGGGAGTCAATAGGTGCCTTTCCATTAACTTTAATGGGCTTTGGATCAGGCTCTATAGCGGTGTTAAATACTATTATTACTGTTTGAAGATTGTAATGTGCCTTAACTATTGCCGATTAGTCCTGTACCTTTAATTCTATTACACTCATGTTGTGCCCTCAACACATTTTTACCCCCTTCTGTAAGAGCATGGGTTGTGCGTGTGCGTATCTGAAGCCAGTATGAAGTGCAGTACAGAAAACAGTGCTATGGAACAAGATGTAACCAATCTGCCTCTGGCAGGCAGATTCTCTTCCCAGCTGCAAAGCTTCCCTCTTTCTGCTTTCCAACCACGGCCCGAGGTTCTCAGATTTCCAAGCTGGGTGAAGATAACTGACAGGATGTGGGGTCAAAAGGCCACTTGTGTTCAGTTTGGCTTTGACTGGGGCATGGCGAGCCAGGCTATTTCTTGAGCTGTTTTTGAGGGGAACTGTGCCTGCCCATTCTCCCTTTCCGGGTTGATTTATAGTCATTTAACTCTCTCACATTAAAGTCAGGGCTGGTTCCATTTAGAAACATCATGGACCAGATTGCCTCCTCTCCGTCTGCTGATGGAGAAGATGGAAACCCGTGGGGCTCGGAAAGGTGCGGGAGGCAGGTTCCGCTTGTGCCAGCAGACCCATCCTTTCTTCCGACGTCCTGGAAGCCCCTCTGCAGAGATCAGGTTATGGAGGAGGGGAAGGGGTAGAATGGGGTTCGTGGGAACCAAGTGAGAAAACAGGAGCAGAACTCAACCTGCGGAAATGTCAGCGCAGAGTATTATTTCCCATCGGCCAGGAGAGAAGATCACATGTTTTAAGGAAGATGCCGGAGGTCCATGCAAAAGAATGCACATGCTATTGTGCACCTACTGCCTGCCTAACGACCCAGTGGATCCAACTCATTTGCGTGTGCAGTCATAGCAATCTGACTCACTACCCCTCCTCTCGACCCTGAGTCCTCAGCAGATACAATTATTAAGAGTAACCACCGACACCTCACCAAAGATTTTCAGTGGGTCCAAGCACTAATCACTTCCACCCCTGCTTAGCTTGTAAAGTAAGATGACCATCAGGATTTTTCAGTTGTCCTATCTATTTAGCTTAAGGTTTAATACCACTGTCCATAAGTACAGTGGCTGGACACCTTCCATATAAAGTTATTAGCAACAGTGAAGTCCCTGTGGATTTCAAGAGTCACTGGCACTTCTCCTTTTATGGGGTAGAAGCTCTACTTGGGGTAGGTTTTGATTTTGATTTTTAAAAAATTTATTAACGGTACTTTTGGTTTAGTTTGTTCCAGGAGTTGGGTGGATTGTGGGTTGGTTGAGATTTGCTGGGCAGAAGGGGGGAATGGCATTCTCACAGTTGGAAGGCCTTTTTGGAGAGGAAGGGTGTGTAGCGTTTCCTTGAGATCATCAGTCTTTGGATTGGCTGGACCTTGATTTTCCCTGGAAGTTTGTTCCATAGCTAGATCCCCTCAACTGAGAATGCTTTGTCCTTGGCTCTCACGCACACTGTCATGATATTTGTGAGCTGCATTGTCCCAGAGGAACTCTTCAATCTAGCTGGGGGTTTATCCATTAATTGAGCTGAAGATTAGGACAAGGTTTTAAACTGTCACCAAAAGCTGACCAGGAGCCGGTGGCAGAACAGGAAGATGGGCCTGATATGCTCTTGTATGCTCACTTCTTTCCGCTAGCCCTACAGCAGCAGATTACTGCATCTCTCATAACTTATTCATTCCACGAGGCACGTATGCCACTGCAGCCGCATAGTCAGAGATTGTTCTGCCATGAGCATGAACGTTCTACCGCTTGCTGCAGGGGCTGGAAAGATTAAGGAGGGTGGTCGTTTGTAAAGCTGAGCATGATGCAGAGTTCACACCAAAACTTGACACGCACAATCCTCACATCTACGGTTGTGGTTTGATCTCCATGGCTCCTTCTTACATATCAGCCAATCAAACCTACCTTCCTTCTCTCGCGTACCCAGTTGGTGCATCATAGCTCAGTATGACGTTTGGAAGGGAAGGAAAATAATCTAGGTGGTTACTTGTGGCCGTAGTAACTGAGTGCCTAGGCACTCTGTTATGTTTAAACCACCGGTACTTGAGTTCACACGGAAATCATGCGTTCTACTCTCAGGATGGTGGACATGTAGCGGGCAGAGTTAAAAAAACAACAAACCCTTAAGGCTGATCTTGAGTTATCCACTTGCAAATAACAAAAAGTGTTAACGCTGTGTTAACAGTGCAAACATCTCTCTCACCCTCAGGTAACTCAGACCCACCAAGAGATTATCTGGAGACTCCCCCACAACACAGACAAACCCTTTGTGTGACTGGGTACTTGGGCTCTTCTGTTGCTCCATCCCTTGCTGGCGGGGGTTGGAACCCTGCAGACTCAATGTAGCTGGTTAACAAAAGAGCTGGGCTTGTTCAGCTGGTAAAACGAAGGCTGCAAGGGGCTCTGATTGCTCTCTATAAATACATCAGCAGGAGGAATCCCAGGGAGGGAGAAGAGCTAGTTAAGCTAATGCATAAGGGGGTCACAAGACCAAAGAGGTACAGACTGTCCATGAGTAAATTTAGGCTGGAAATCAGAAGGGTTCTAACCGTCAGAGGAGGGAGGTTCTGGAACGGCCTCCCAACAGGAGTAGTGGGAGCAAACTAAGGGTACATCTATACTTACCCGCTGGTTCGGCAGCAAGCAATCCACCTTCTGGGATCGATTTATCGCGTCTTGTCTAGACGCGATAAATCGATCCCGGAAGTGCTCGCCGCTCCGCGAGAGGAGTAGGCGGAGTCGACGGGGGAGCCTGCCTGCCGCGTGTGGACCCGCGATAAGTACCTTTAAGTTCGAACTAAGATACTTCGACTTCAGCTACGTTATTCACGTAGCTGAAGTTGCGTATCTTAGTTCGAACTGGGGGCTTAGTGTGGACCAGCCCAAACAATCTGACAGGTTTCAAGGCGGAACTTGATACATTTATAAATGCGATTATTTCCTGGGGCTGCCTGCGACAATGAGCCAGGACATCCCTTCCAATCCTACGTAACGCCACCCTGCACATAAAGGGAGGCCTTCCAGGTAATAATAATAAAACACCTACCTCTTACACAGCGCTTCTCATCAGTAGATCTAAAAGCACTTCACCAAGGAGGGCTGTGTCATTAGCTAGATGGGGAAATGTAGCTACAGAGAGGGGAAGTGACTTGCCCGGGCTCACCCAGGAGGCCGAGCTAGGAATTGAACCCAGATCTTTTGAGTCCCAGACCCGTGCTCTAGCCACTAGCCTACACAGTGCTAAAGAGAACATGAAAGTCTGAAAGACGGAGCCCTAGGGGGGGTAGCCAAGCTAGGAGAGGAGGCATGGGCTGGAATACAGGGGGTATTATAGGGGACGACTGTCAATAAAGCCAACCCCCAAGAAACAAGCGTGGTTTAACCCTATTCAGCACATACAGCCTTTATTCTGGAGCAGGCTGGAAAAAACCATTAGGCAGGAGAACAGTCAATCCCAGAAGGTGCATGTCTTGGGGATATTAAGAGCTGTGGGACACAGGGCTGATAAGGGAAGTGCCATCTCCATTTTACCTATAATGCCCGCACTGCAGTGCTACGTTGGCTACTCCTTTCTGCCTGGATAGCATTTCTCGCAGAGCGCTGCTACGTGAGGAATACATGCGATCCACTGCATGCACATCTTTCACCTCTGCAGCCATGCGCTCTCTCTCTGGAGGGCTGTAATTTACTTCAATATTTTGCTCTGAGAGAGGAAATGAGTTATTGCCTGCGTGTGGAAATCGCTTCCTTTGGAGGACAATCAACAGACCATCATTAACAGGTTTGATCCAGAACCTACAGGAAAAAGATCACTAGAAAACTTCTAAAGGGAGGATTTAACTTAGCAGGGCCCCGATCCTGCAGCATGTGGATGGACCTGTGTCCCAGTGTGGAGAGCCACTGAAGTCAATGCCAGGGCACAAGCATCATCCCATATGTACCTGCTTGCAGAACTGGGGTGTAGGGCCTCATTCTCTGGAACAGCCTTTGTTGGGAGTGCACCAACAGAGAGCCAGACTGGTCCGGTAGACAAAGCACTAAACTAGGGCTCAGGATATCTGGGGTCTGTTCTCAGCTTCTTGGATGAGTCACTTCACCACTGTTTGTTCTCTCACCCTTTGTGCATCTTGTCTATTTAGACTGTAAGCTTTCCAGGGCAGGGACTGTCTCCCACGAGTTGTACAGCCCATAGTACAATGGGGCTGTGCTCTCATGTAGGGCCTCTAGACACTACCGTACTGCAAATAATCAGTGTGACCACATATGCCCAGTTACATCATTTAGCAAACAAGGAACCAATGAGTTCCTCTCAAATGGCAGAAATCCTCATCTTTAGGTACCAGATAGGAGCTCCTAATACTGCTAACCTTGTATTCTCTCTCTCTCTCTCTCAAAGTGCCACGTTTACCTGCTTTCATGCGAGGGTGAAATATTCCCAGAACTGATGTGCTGTGGTAAGAAGACGAGTCGGCATGGACTTCCCCGCTTAAATATTCATCCACTTCTTCAATGGTAGTCAGCTTCACAGGGCAGGAAATGCTGCTTCTAGAGAAATGAATGATAGGCGGGGGGAGATGCTTTGTTCAACATGATTAAAAAAAACCCCCAAAACATGCAGCTGTGTTAAATAAGCAAAAACCACAACAGAGTGAGTGCAACGGAAGACAGAGACACCAGGGAAAATCCCAACCGGCTTCTGGGAAGGGACAGCAGACCCGTGTCATGACTACTCATCTGTCGTGGGTTTGCTCTCTCATCCTCTCCCCAGAGGGAGAAGCATGTGGAGTGGAGCTTCTTGTTTCGGTAGTGTGGGTTTTTGTTCGTTAAACATACCCGTTACTCCGTGTTTATATTAGAAATGGCAAGGTCAAGAAATGCACCTTGCACTTGGAGCAGAAAGTGGGGAGGCTTGTGATGGTCTTTAGTTCCCATGGGAGTTCATTACACAGGCTCGGACCTAGGGTGACCAGATGTCCCGATTTTATAGGGACAGTCCCAATTTTTGGGTCTTTTTCTTATATAGGCTCCTATTACCCCCAACCCCTGTCCCTATTTTTCACATTTGCTGTCTGGTCACCCTACTCGGACCCACCCCAGAGAAAGTTCTGTCTCCTGCACAGATGAGCTTGACTTTTATTGCTGAGAGCACCATTGGGCCAGAAGACGGTGGTTGGCAACTCTGCTCTTCGTCCCAGAGTTTTAAACAGTCTTTTAGGTAACCTGGGCCCAGGCCAAGAAGCTCTTTAAAGATAAGGACTGAGACCATGAACTGGATTCAAAATTCTGCGGGAAGCTAGCATAGAGAGCAGAGGACAGGTCTGATGGGCTCATGACAGCCTGTGTTGCTGAGAAGATGCGCTGCAGTGTTTTGTACTAACTGGAGTTTCCTACGAGCTGAAGGTTTCATGCCCAAGTACAACATGTTGCTGTAGTCCAGCCAAAAGGTGATGAAGGCATGAATAAGAGAGGCCAGGTCTTCATCCACCAGGATGGGATGGAGCCTCCAAGCCAACCGGAGATGGTAGAAAGCGTTACTCACGGCCATCGCGGTGTCAGAGCTCAGCGTCAGTGAGGAATCCAAGAGTACTCCTAGACTACAGACTGATGGACCAATTGTGGGTGTGAACCTTCAAATCAAAGCAGACAGCACCGTGGCTGAAAATGCCCCGAAATAATTTCCTCTGCCCACCAGCCTCACCTCTGCCTTGCTTGGGTTCAGCTTCAGACAGTTGTTCTACATCCAAGAGCTGATCTCATCCAAGCACTTGTTTTGAAAAATTTGAGATGAACCTCCAGTAAAAGTTTGCAAAGCCTAGAAAACGTTATAGGCTGTACACATGGGGGGGGGGGAGGTGGGAGGGCTGCCAAGTAGCAGACAGCCTAGACCTTGAATGGATCCATCTTGATTCCTTCTGGGGACAGGATGAAACCTAGGAACTCAGTTGAGGTCTGATCAAATGAGTACTTTTCGAATTTACCGTAGAGACCGTGTTGACAGATTCTCTCCAGGACTATGCAGATGTGAATGGTGTGTTGGTCCAGATCATCTGAGAAGACCAATATATCATCTGAGTATACAACTACAAACTGACCCAGTAGATCTTGTTGCACACCATTAATGAAGTGCTGGAATGTTGCTGGGGCATTAGTCAACCCAAATGGGATGACCAAATATACAAACTGTCCATAGCAGGTCTGAAAGGCAGTCCCCCTCTTGGATACAGATGAGACTGTAAGCTCATCGGAGATCCAGTTTAGTGTATATGCGGGCAGCCCCCACATCGTCCAACAACTCAGAGATTAGGGTTAGTGGTTAGTGGTTCTGCACTTAGTTGATTTAAGGCTTGGTAATCAACACAGAGGTGGAGGCTGCCGTCCTTTTTTATGAAAAGGACTGGGGCATGGGCTGGTGAGGTTGACCTGCAAATGAACCCCCGTGCCAGGTTCTCTTGGAGGTGTCCTTGTAACGCTGCCAGTTCAGGCTCTGACATTGCGTAGATCCGCCCAGACGATATCTTCACCACTGGCAGGAGTTCTATAGGACAATCATAGTCCCAATGTGGGGGGAGGCTTTCTGCATTCTTTTTTTAAAGACATAAGCATCGCTGCAGTACTGGGAGGGGTGGGGGAATTCCATAGTTCCCCCAGTAGATGTTTCGATGTGGGAAACTATACCTATTTGAACCTTCTTGGGCCTGAGTGCAACCCTTCCTGGTCCCTGGCCGCACCGTCAGCAGAATTCTGATATGAAAGTGACCTTCTGTTCTCACCAATGAATGAGGGGGCCATGAAGGGTTAGCCAGGAGACGCCAACGATCAGGGGAAAATGTGCAGAATGGATCATGCCAGATCGAATTATCTCCGTGTCCCTGAATAACAGCCTCCAGGGGGACAGTCTCCTCCACATCTGGACCCAAAGACAGTGGAGAGCCATCAATAGTTCCAGTCATCTCCAGCATGGCCTCGTGTTGCAGGGGAATCTGTAGGGCCTGAGCTGTAGCTGGATCCACAAAATTGTCTGCTGCTCCCGAATCGATGAGGGTCTCTTGGAGGGGGATCTGCCGGGGATCTCCCAGGATGCGCAGCTGGATAGATACCTGCAAATGGGAAGCCTCTGGATGGGACTCGGGGTGGGTCTCAGTGAGGACTAGGGTACAGGGAAATTATTTTCCCTCAAGGACCAGGCCGGTTCCCCCCACTGTGTCTGGATGGACTTGTTTCCCCAAGCTGCTTGGCATTCGTACTGGGCAGGTCGAGATGACATGGCCAGGTTCGCTGCAGTAGAAGCACAGATGGCACCGACAGTACCGTTCTTTTTCTTCAGGAGTGAGGCGCTGATGAGCCAGGTTGGCTTGCACAGGTTTGGTGGGCGATACACAAGGTGAGGTCCCAGTAGGCCTGTAGAGGGACTGCAAGGAACATCTTTTCTCCTTTCTTCATTCTCACAGCCGCTCATCTGTGCAGATGGCAAGGTCCACAAGGGTGTCTAGACCTGCAGGCATCTCTACCCAGGCCAGTTTGTCTTTGATTTCTTCCTGCAAGCCCCCACTGGAACTGGTACAGCTGGGCTGTTTCGTTGCACTCTGTATCCGCTGTGAGGCGACGGACGTGTTCCACACAGGAGGCCGTTGTGCCTTGCGCCCCTGCCGAAGTCTTCTCAGGGTGGCCTCGGCCATTCGAGCTCAGGGTGGGTCATCGAAGATGATTGATATTAGCTGGAGAAAGGCATCCCAGTTCAACAGCACCAGCCTACAATCTTCCAGCACGCGGGGGCAGTCTAACACATCTCCTGTCAGCAGGCTGATTACCAGGGCCACCTTGGCCTGGTCAGAGGCATAGATTCTGGGACACATCAGAAACAGAAGGTGGCATTGGTTCATGAATCCGTGGAACTGCCTGCGGTTCCCATTCAACCATTCATGCCAGGGTACGGCAGGCGGCGCTCACAGCATGACATTGTCGGTGTTCAGCTGCCTCAGGCACTCCTGCAGCTGCTGGTTGTCCCTGATCATCTGAGCAACTTGTGCCTGCAGTGCTTGATTATCCACCTGGAGGAGGAGGTCCCATTCAGGGGAGTCCTATGCTTCTGGTGGCTGTGGCAGTGCGGCTGGGTCGTGGGCACCGGACTTGGCCCTGCAGTTATTGTGGTCCGAACAAGTGGTCACGGCTGGGTCATGGGCAGCCAGACCTAGTGGTCAGAGCTGGAGTCCACAGTCATAGAGACAAGAGTCAAGGATACCAGTAGATCAGAAGCAGGAGACAAACTTGAGATCAGAACCACAAGTTGGGTCAGGCCGGGTCAGGATACCAGGGGGTCAGAGGCACAAACTGGATACCAGGGGGTCAGAGGCACAAGACAAAATGGATATCAGAACCACAAGTCAGATGCCAGGAAGTCAAACTGGGGGAGCGGGATGGATCCCAGTTGTTTGGACAGTTTCCTGTTCCTGCTGCTGGCTTAAGTAGGGCCAGTGGGCCAATCAGCTGCTCTGGGACTCTGCCAATAGGACCTCGGGGTGGAGCCTCAAACTGGGCCTGGGCTTCACGGGTCCTGGGTAAGGAGCTGTCAGCAGGTTGCTAAGTGGAGGGTTGGAGCATGGCTGCTCCTGTGGACCTGGGTTTGGAGGCCCGTAGGTCATGACTCTCCAAACAATAAACCAACATAAGGTGTCTCTCTATTGTGACAGGGAGAGTCCAACCAGTGGATGGACGTATCCTTTAAGAAAAGTTATTTCCTGATAGTGAAAAGGTGTGGAAGGTTGTTAAGCTCATTCCAGACCTACCAACTAAACTCTAAGCCTGGTGTTGAAACTAAGATTAAGTTCCAAACTATGACTATGTAAATAGACTATGGTTCAACTTCTGGGACAGTAAAGATCCTTCAGAAATGTCAAGCTGAAATACTAATGACACTGGCATCAACAGGACACTCACAGCCTCAGGAATCTGAGCAGCTCTGCTGTTCCGAGCATGCCAGTGTAAGTCAGTGACCTTGCTCCCTTCTCATACATCTTGGTAATGGGAAATTGGGTGACATTCTGCTTCATGCAGACATCAGGCCAGTCCCAGCAGTTTACTTTGGCAAGTGAAATTCCTTGGGTTCCTGCAGCGGAAAACAAAAATATTTACAATAAAGTTGGAGGAGTCAAAGATGAATTATTTAGGCAGAGCGCTTTCCAAATGAGCACTTAGTTAAATACCGAAATATACGGTAATATCCATGTTAGAAATCCCTTTGGCTTTGGACCTACCGTAACTGCAGTGTTGAGGGCTAGATTCTGATATACTTACTCATGCAGAGTGGTGCCTTAGTCCTGGAGTACTGCCATTGAAATCAATGGGACTGCTCACATAGTAAGATACCAGGCTGGTGAGCAAGGGTATCAGAACCTGGCCCTAAATGAACCTCACCCATCATCCCAATAATAGTTTCATTGCTATGGAACTTATTAAAATTCAGTTGAACTATTGTTCCCCTGTCTGCCAATGTATTAATTATCACAGCATGTTTGGCTCATTTTTGCTTCCTCTGTGTGGCTGATTATGCCACTCAGTGAAGTGCCGGTAGCAGTTTCGCGTTCAGTGAAGTGTTAACTTGCTGCTTTTTCTGCACCGTGTACATTGTACGTACAGAAGACAGGACAATCAGCTCTGAATGGTGGGGTTATGATGCCATTAAGACAGTAAGGTGATGTCAAAACATTACAGCAAAGGACAAATGGCTTGTGTAGCTATCGGAGCTGCAAGATGCAAGTACGTCCCCCTAAATCAGAGCTGGCCAGTTGTCTTATTTAATAGCTCTAATCTTGGATAGCTTCTGGTACTCCTCTCCCACCCCAAAATCATTTCAGTGCCAAAAGAAAAGGGGTATGAAAGGGAGGACGTGGCATCATATTAGAACTGGTCTCCTGGATTGCAATCAAGCCATTTTGCTCAGCAATCTTTAACATGAAGAGAAATATTCATGCAGCAGCTAGATATTATAGTCCATGTTTATTTACCAGCAGCCAGCATGTTCTTTAAGGCAGTGGTAGTAGGGGTACACAGAGGTCTTCCAGGGGGTACATCAACTCAGCTAGATATTTGCCTGCTTTTACAACAGGCTACATAAAAAGCACTAGCAAAGTCAGTACAAACTAAAATTTCGTACAGACACTGAGTTGTTTATACTGCTCTATGTAAGTGCAATATTTCTATTCCAATTGAATTATTTAAGAAGTATGTGGTAAAAAGGAGAAAGTCAGCCATTGTTCAGTACTAGTGTTCTGGGACACTTTTGTATTTTGATGTCTGATTTTGTAAGCGGGTAGTTTTTAAGTGAGGTGAAACTTGGGGGTATGCAAGACAAATCAGACTCCTGAAAGGGGGACAGTCGTCTGGAAAGACTGAAAGCCACTGCTGTGAGGCAGCTCCTGGCAATCTTTAATAATACAGTCGTCGTATTCCGATTCAGCACTTCTCAGCAGGCGCTCAGCTCCCTCCAGGATTGGGCTCATCGCATGAACAAGTAATAAGCATTCAACCCCTCTGACGTACCGTCATATCCACCAGGCAGAACTTCTGGCTGAACTCTTATGTTAAAAATACAAAATAAACAAAGTTTTCCAGTCCAACAATATCCAGGGTTCAGCTACGCCTGGGCTATATCACACAGCCAGGGCAGGGACACCGGGTTAGTCAAGCTGCTGGGAATTTTAGATTCCTCATCTGCAACCCACAGCAGCCACGCACGCAATATACTATTTCCAAACTATTAGGGACCCTTCCCCTGGTGTCCAACTGCCAACCATCAGAGATACCCATCTCCCTCAAAGCTCTGGATCCCAGGAATTCACTCCCCACTCTCATCTTGTTCAGTCTTTCCAATGAGTAAATTTCCCACAGCCAAAGTTTTCAAAAACAGGAGCCTAATTGTTGGCTGCTAAGTCTGCATAAAGGCACAACAGCCCAGATTCTCCAAGGCATTTAGGCTCCTAACTCTCATTGGATTTCAGTAGGAGTTAGGCATCTCACTACCTTTGAGGAACTGAGGCAAAGGACTTGTGCTCCTAAGTGACTTAGGTGCTTTTGAAAATCCCATCCTTCGGAGCCTCATTAGACTCGGGTTTTGAAAATGTGGACCCACCTCTGTGACCAGCCTCCCTGCCCCGGGGGAAAGCTGTGTAAGTTGCCAGCAGAGGACGCTTCTTTTTTTAACCACACCAATTGTTCTCCTTTGCAAAAGGACAGGCGATGCCCCGTAAGGGGAAGCAGATAATGCTGTGTGTCACCTGAATTCCTGCGTGGCCGGGTTACTCCCGGGCTCTTGACAAAGCACTGCTGGCTCCCTGACCGGGTGCACAAACATTTATTTGGCTGTTCCCCCGTTCAGGCAGGGCACCGCCTCCAGCAGTCTCACTCAACAACAACACGCCAGTTACTGGTAGCACATCACAGCAGTATTCCCACGTCAGTGCTACCTTCCCTCAGGGAGGCTCTGGCAGGCTGCAGGCTCCAGTCAGTTCCTGACCCCAGCCTGGCCTCTCCCTCACAGAATGAGAGCTGGAAGCCTGCGGTCCTTTCCAGTCAGCCCCCAGCTGAGCTCAGCTCTCCCCTCCAAGTCTGACGCCTACTGCAGGGGTAGCAGAGCGGGGCTGGCTCAGCCCAACGCTACTCATCAACACTTTCCTGGCCAGTGTAGGGTTTAGAGTCCATCGCGTCCACCCGTGTGTATTCTCACAGCCGAACTCCATCTTGTTTCACAGAGGGTAGACATCATGCCAATCGAAACTCAGCTGGATCAGGGGAACTGAGGCCCTGATACCTCTGTCATTCCTAAAACCTCTACTACTCTCGCAGAAAAGCTATTCCCCCAGTCACCAGACTCCATGCTTTTTGGGGCTCTCAAGAACTCGATGAAACTCTTGCCTAAGCTGGTTATTGAGATCCTCCACTTAGTCCGAAATGCCATTTTTCTTAGCTCCTCTGTGCAACCCGTGTATGGCCTTTGGCGGATGTCTTCTCAAATGGACATTCAAGCCTCTGGCAAAGCCAGCTGTGATCCTACATCACTGTTTCTGTAATTCTCAAGCAGTTTTCATCCAGAGAGAATTTTAGCAATGGGATGGAGCGCTGCTCTTCCTGGCTGTAGAACAAAAGGAACATAAAAAGACCTCTGAAGGCAGTTATCTGGATTTTGGCATCAAAAGATGAAGTCGCACGATGCTTAAGCAGCAACGGGCTTGAATCCCCATCATCCTCAAGTCTAATTTGTAATGCTCCAAAATGGAGGTGGAAAAACCAACCCACTGAGCCAATAGACAGCTAATTATCCGAATGGCCACAAAACACCTGAACCAAACAGACAAAGGGTGAAAGAGACCAGGCCAGTGAGAACACAGGGCCAGAGGTGGAGAGTGATTAGAATATGAGGCCCCCCCCTACCGCCACACACACACACTCAGGGTAGTTATGAGCAAGGTCAGATTGTTAAGGGTAGAGCTCGCCTCCATAAAACCATAACGACCGAGGTCTCCAGAGAGGAAGGCAGAATTTCCCAGTGTGAAAACTCCACAGAGACCACGGCCCATGGCCCAGCCTCAAGACTTGGGACCGGATCCAAACTGACAACCTTCAAAGCCAGCCGTGGCTGGCGGCGCCACCATCCACAGAGGAGTAACCTGATTCACAAACCTTTAGCCAGCAACTCAGGGAGAGTCTCTCGCCAAGCCCTAGACCACGCTGGAGACAGTCAGCGTCACTCCCTGCCCGGGATAAACCCCGCAATCGTATCATCCTGCTTTTGTAACCGGCTGCGGAGGAGAAGGAGCCAGAGCAGAGAACATGGCCAGCTATGGAGGCAATGGCGCCAGAACTGGGAAGGTCAGAGGGCCATGGCCCTCCCCGTTTTTGCCACGGCCCGCCCCTCCTCTTCCTCCCGAGGCCCCGCCCCCAGGCCAGGCCGGCAGCTGGAGCCTAGCCCGGGAGGCCAGGCAGCGTGGGGCACCGCGCCACAGACCCTCCGTCTGCCCGGGGTGGGGTGGGGGGCAAGAGCAACCCCAAGCCCATGTCCCCGCTCCCTGGGCCCCACACCCAGGACAGGTGGAGGGTCCGCGGATCCCCACAGCTGCCTGGCCACGCGGCTCTTACCACAGCAGGGCTGCGTGGCTCTGACGCCCCATCCTCTGGCCGGAGCCAGGTCAGGGAGAGCCACATGGGCAGCTGTGAGGAGCCACAAACCCTCCACCTGCCCTGGGCGGTGGGTCCACGGGGCAGGGACATGGGCTGGGGGATGCTATCGCCCACCCCTCCCCACCCCCCGGGCAGGTGGAGGGTCCACAGCTCTCTGCTCACTCTGGCTTCTGGCTTGGTCGTGGTGAGGCCTCAGGTGGAAGGGTTGGGGTGGGGCCATGGAGGAGGCAAGGGGCTCCCCCACTTTTAGGAAGGATCCGCAACTGCTGTTTGGAGGGGGAAGATCTTATCTCACACTTTCTCTGGCTCTCTCGCCTGGCCTGAGGTCGCCATAGGATCCTTCCCACACAGGGCAACGCCTGCATTTCAGATTGCTGTACGGCTCATTGCAAGGTCACCAGCCGGGGAGCGTGCGCACATCATCTCAGTGCCCTGTGGGACAGCAGACTTTTCCTGGATAACCTGCTGGCTCATCCGCAAAGCCCAGCCTGAAGACACTGGCCTCCAGTCTCCCCACTAGCTCAAGATCACCGATCCTTCAGGGAAGAGGAAGGATCTCACACCACACCTGACACAACCTGCCCCTCGGCTGCTTTGCCCAGAGACGTGACACACGCCACTAGGACTCAGGTCTCTTTTGGAAAGCCAGAGCACCCTGCTCCTTTTTGTCCCACTAACTCCCTGCACTGGGGCATTGCCTCGGCTAGGCCCAATACCCAGAGATGGCAGATTTAAGCCAATGTCCTGCTTGCCACACACCAGAGTCGTGATTCTAGGTAACTTACCAGGCAAACCCCCACCACAGGAAGAGAAATCCACCTGTGACGTCCCGTTTCTTCCATTTCCCACTGGTTTGACAGCATGAGATGCTGTTATTGATCTTCAATTGTTTGGTGCCATCTAGTGGCTACAAGATCATTCACGGACAGCTCCATTTCGTGTTGCTAATTCTCAGATCTCGACGGGAACTGGTTTTTGTGTTTCATGGGGAAATTCCATGATCTTGAAATGTTTTCTGTTCCGAAACGGGGCATAACCAAAAAGTGTCAAAATTTGCCAGGAAATAAAATTCCAAGGAAAAAAGTGGTTTGGGGGTCGACTGAAACATTTTAATAAAACTGAAGGATTTCATTCCAATTTTGAACTTTTAAAACTTTTTTAATGTACTGAAAAACAATGAATTTCATTTCGAAAGGGAAAAAAAAATCAAAACGTTCTGTTCCGAAAGTGTCAAAAAGGGACGTTTCAGCACTATCGAAACGCCTTGTTTTGAGGGGGCCAGGGCAGAAGAAAGGATTACGTGTTTTGAGTTCCATAAAAAGGGCTTTTTTTATTGAAAAACCTTTTCAACAAAAAATGAGCAGCTCTACCCAATATCTTTCTTTCTCAGCACAGCTGCAGCCTTCCTTCACTCTGGTCAGCCAGGTTCCAATGGAACAGATGTCTATTTGGACAGACCTGTGGTATGGGGACAGGGGAGCAAAGGAGAGCCTTGGTCTGACACTCGTGACATACCTGAACGCTCAAGCAGAGCTCTCGTTTTCATTTTAATTAGGTTGCCATCAGGGACGCTGTTGGCTCCCATTAACAGGATCAGGCAGATGCTTGGTTGGAGCCTCATTTCATAACAGCCACATTCACCAACACCTGCTGCTTTCCCGTCCTTTTTTATTTCTACCTAAGGATCTCGCAGACTCTTTCTGACATGCCAACAACTAGCTGCAGGATAATGGAGTTGCCCTCACAGACTGGACCAGATCATGCTAAGGGATGGAGGAGCCGGACAGTTTCCTTCCTCGCTCAATATGGTGCCTCTGGTGAGGAAGCAGAAGATGTAGTGACTCCCAGTGGAGACATGTTACAACACACGTGGTGATTTAATTGGCGACTGGATGATTTAGTTGGGGATTGGTCCTGCTTTGAGCAGGGGGTTGGACTAGATGACCTCCTGAGATCCCTTCCAACCCCGATAGTCTATGATTCTATGATTTTATGAAATCTCGGCCCCAATGAAGTCAATGGGAGTTTTGCCGTTGACTTCACCCACTTTCCCCTGGAGCAAGGATTGCTGTTGCAAACCCAGACCAGTGCCTGTGGCAGTAAGCATGACAGCAGCAGGGTCTGAACCGCTGGAGGGAAGTTCACTGGTTAAGTAAAAAAAAAATTGTTATAAAAATAACAACAGCAGCCCTCTCCGAGACGTCCTGTTTGTTTTCAGGACTTTGTTTAACCAAAGAACAGCAGCTAGCAAAGCTTCTGGCCAGATTCCCTTCGTGGGGTTTAAAAGGCTCGAAATGTTGAACAGCATCAAACCAACACAAATCACAAATTGTATCTCCAGAGCTCCCTCGCCTGGGTCCTTGTTCATAAGCCCCACACTCTGTTCCTTGCCAAGGCTCTGCACAGAACTGCTGTGGTTCAAGCTTGCTAGGACGTCTGCTTACTGTAGGTCGGACACTCTGGGCAGAAGGAGACCAAAGCAAGAAACCCCAGTCATGGCAGAGCACGGCCGCCAGCAGCAGGACTGAGCCAGGAGAATCACCAGCAACAGCAGTGGCAGGTTATTTTCCAAAGGGGAATGAGGGACACTGAGCACCATGTGACTCAGAAAGTAGTGCAGACTTCCTCGAAGGATCAGTTCCACCCATCCTTCTCTACTCACAGATCACTTGCTGTCTTTTAAGTTAACCCTCATCATTGCTGTGTATAATTTATGCAGTGCCATAGATGTACATGAGTTACACCTGGCAAGAGAAGTAAGAAGAGGTGCTTGACACACATTAGGAGCAAGAGAAAGACGAAGGAAAGTGTAGGTCCTCTACTAGCAGGGAAGGAGAGATAATAACTGAGGCCATCAAGGGGGGAGGGATAGCTCAGTGGTTTGAGCATTGGCCTACTAAACCCAGGGTTGTGAGTTCAATCCTTGAGGGGGCCACTTAGGGATCTGGGGCAAAATTAGTACTTGGTCCTGCTAGTGAAGGCAGGGGGCTGGACTTGAAGACCTTTCAAGGTCCCTTCTAGTTCTAGGAGATAGGATATCTCCATTAATTTAATTTAAAGCTGAGGTGCTTAATGTCTATTTTGCTTCAGTCTTCACTAAAAAGATTA
Organism: Terrapene triunguis; assembly: GCF_002925995.2. NCBI lineage: Eukaryota > Metazoa > Chordata > Testudines > Emydidae > Terrapene > Terrapene triunguis. The sequence continues at coordinate 13,899,705 of NW_020664540.1, read as the reverse complement.
ATGACCAGATACTCAACACAATTAATATTAACAACTGGGGAAGGCATGCAAGCCAAAACAGGGAAGAACAGGTTAAAGAATACTTAGATAAGTTAGATGTATTCAAGTCAGCAGGGCTTGATGAAATTCATCCTAGGGTACTTGGAGAATTAGCTGAAGCAATCTCAGAGCCATTAGCAATTATCTCTGAGAACTCCTGAAGAGGGAAGAAAGCCCAGAAGACTGGAAAAGGGCAAACATAGTCCCTAGCTTTAAAAAGGGGAACAAGGAGGACCTGGGAAATTATAGACCAGTGAGCCTAATTTCAATACCTGGAAAGAGAGTGGAGTGAATTATTAAACAATCAATTTGTAAGCACCTGGAGGAGAATAGGGTTACAAGGAATAGACGGCATGAGTTTATCAAGAACAAATCATGCCAAACTAGCCTTATTCCCTTCTTTGATAGGATTACTGACCTAGTGGAAAGGGAGGAAGCAGTAGATGTGATATACCTTAATTTTAGGAAGGCTTTTGACACAGTTCTGCATGACAGTCTCATAAACCAACTAGGGAAATGTGGTCTAAATGAAATTTCTATAAGGTGGGTGCACAGCTGGTGGAAAGACCATACTCAAAGAGTAGTTATCAAGGGCTTGCTGTCAAATTGCAGAACCCCACTAGATAAGCCCTCCCAGAGGTCTGTCCTGAGTCTGGTATTATTCAATATTTTCGTTAATGATTTGCATAATGGAGTAGAGAGTATGCTTATGAAATCTGCAGATGACACCAAGCTGGGAGGGGTTGCAAGTGTAATGCCGACAAACCCCGGTCATCGGTGGGCAGGATTGAACCTGAGGCCTCTGGAGTTTAGTGCATGAGCCTCTACCGCATGAGCTAAAAAGCAATAGGCTCTTAGTTAAGGCTGTAGAGCAGACTCATTAATCTCTCTCTAACTGGTCTCGGTGCCACTAGATGGGACAGAACACCACACCCAGGAGGTGTGTGGGTTACACAAGCACTTTGGAGGAGAAGTTTAAAATTCAAAATGACCTTGACAAATTGGAGAATTGGTCTAAATTCAACAAGATGAAATTCAATAAAGACAAGTGCAAAGTACTTCACTTAGGAAGGAAAAATCAAATGCACAACTACAAAATGGGGAATAATTGGCTAGGCAGTAGTACTGCTGGAAAGGATCTGGGAGTTACAGTGGACCACAGACTGAATATGCATGATGCAGCTACAAAAAAGGCTAATATGATTCTGGGGTTTAATAAAAGGACTATTGTTTGTAAGACACAGAAGGTAATTGTCCCACTCTATTCAGAATTGGTGAGGGCTCAGCTGGAGGACTGTGTCCAAATCTGGTTACCACATTTCAGGAAAGATGTGGACTAATTGGAAAGAGTCCAGAGGACAGCAACAAAAATGATCAATGGTTTAGAAAACCTGATCTATCAGGAAAGGCTAAGACTAAACAGGCCCTGTTTTTTTAAGAAAAGAAGACTGAGGGGGAACCTGATAACAGTCTTCCAATATGTTAAGGGCTGTTATAAAGAGAAGGTGATCAACTGTTCTCCTTGTCCACTGAAGGTAGGACAAGAAGTCATGGGCTTAAACTGCAGCAAGGGAGATCTAGGTTAGATATTAGGAAAAAATTTCTAACTGTCAGGGTCGTTAAGCTCTGGAATAGGCTTCCAAGGGAGGTCATGGAATCCCCATCATTGGCAGATTTTAAAAACAAGTTGGACAAACAACTGTCAGGGATGGTCTCGGTTTACTTGGCCTTGCCACAGTGCAGGGGGCTGGACTTGACTTCTCGAGGTCCCTTCCAGCTCTACATTGCTAAGGGTCTATGAGGCTTTACAGGTAATTAGGACAGTGTCCATCCCCCAAGGGCACCATTGTTTTACATTCCTTGGTTTGGGGGCTGTGACCCAAGAATCTCCTACTGCCAGTTGTCAAGGGGCTTACAAGAATCTCCAGATTCTGGTATGTACATTTGGGTTCACCAAAGAATGTCGCATGAGGTCTCAAATGAGAGCCAGTGTCACACTGGTCATTAGTATCGTGAAATGTATGTACAGATACTGCGTACGGAGTTATGTGTATAGACACTGAAAATAAGACCGTAAAGTCGGTAGCATCTATTGTTTACATGTCAATTGAACACTGTCTCCTTCACAATGATTCACCTATCATGAGTCTGAGCTGAAGGCAAATGAAGGACTGTGAGGACATCAGAGGGAAAACAAAATCTAACAGGAAGAGTTGGGGGAGTGAACCCTATCTGGAGGTGTACCTCAAAAGTTCAGGCTTGGCTGAAACCACTGTAGAGAACTTTGGGTGCGATAAACTTCTTTAGACAAGAGAGTGACTTTTCATTAAGTTTAGTCTCTAGAAAGCGTGTTATGATTTTCTTTTATATGTAACCGCTGGTTTCCAATATTCGGACTCACTATTATTTGAATCTCTAATCTTTGACAAGAAACCCGTTCTTGTTTTCCCTGGAAATATATCTCAGTGCTTAAGCAAAGTACTGTTCCTTTGGGAAGAGCAGGCCTGGTGACTCGGTGAGTGTCTCGTGGAGAAGGGGCTGGACACTGCAGGGGATGTACCTATTGCTACCTGTCCAGAGAGAGCAAAGCCTGCAGAGGCCTGGAAGGCAGTGCTTGTGCCAGAGGCTGGGGTTTTCAGGGAGCTGACCCACAGCAGGTGCAGACAAGATTGCTTCGCACTAAGGGCAGGCTGTGGTGAGGTACCTCCCAACCCTGGGTACCCCCGGGAGTCTCACACGGGCATCCTGCTATGGCAGGTTCTTGCCTCTTTGTGCCCAAGAGTTATTTCACCTTCTGCCACTGTCCTCATGTTTGCTGTAACTGCTCCTTCATAGGCGTGCGCAGCCCATTTCATTAGGGTGTGCAGACAGGGAGCCCCGCCCCTGCCATGCCCTAGCCCTGCCCCCACCCTGCCCCCATCCACTCCCTCCTACTTCCCGCCCCCTGACTTCCCCCCTCAGAACCCCCAACCCCCCCTGCTCCTTGTCCCCTGACTGCCCCCCTAGGACTCTACCTATCCCGACTGCCCCGACCCTTATCCACACCCCCGCCCCCAGACAGACCCCCAGAACTCCCACGCCTATCCAACTGCTCCCCACCCCGACAGGACCCCCAGAACTCCCGACTCATCCAACCTCCTCCCCCAGCTCCTTGTCCCCTGACCACCGCCTCCAAAGACCCCCCCACGACCCTCCTTGCTCCCTGTCCCCTGACTGCCCTGACCCCTATCCATCCCCCCCTCCTGACAGACCCCGGGACTCCCATGCCCCATCCAACCCCCCCTGCTCCCTGACCGCCCCCTCCAGAGACTCCCGCCCCTAACCACCACCCCATAATCCCACCCCCTATCCAATCAGGGGCGGCAGGTTTGTATGATTTTTGGTGGTGCCCAAGCAGAGCTGTCCCAACCATAGGACGGATCGGGGCAACCGCCCTGGACCCTGTGCTTTGGGGGGGCCTTGTGCTTCAGGGGGACACAGGGTCCAGGGCAGCCTGGGGGCTTAGCGGGGAGCCTGGCACCAGCGAGCAACCCGGCCCCAGCATGCCCCACCCCTTCCCGCAAACCCCCACCACTGAGCAACGCTGGGAGCCGCTGGGGTGGAGCAGAGCGGGCTAGGGCCAGGTCACTTGCTGCTGCCAGCGCCAGACCCCCAGCTAACCCCCCAGGCTGCCCCTGAAGAATCTCCTGAGGCTCTCTCTGCCTGCAGCTCCCCCCCCTCCCTGCAGGGGAGGCGCGGTCAGGCAGCTCTGGCACCGCCCCCCCACAGCTCCCATTGGCCGGGGTTCCTGGCCAATGGGCTGGGAACCAGGTCAGCGCTGGGAGGGGGGAGGGAGGCAGCGTACAGAGTTGCCCTGCCTCTACCGAGACTCTCCCCTGCACGCAGGGACGCTGGGGACGGGGGAGCTGCCCCCGAGGTGAGAGCCCCACAGCCCGAGACCTGCAAGCCTGAGTCAGCTGACCCAGGCCAGGTCTTTTATTGCAGTGTAGATGTATTCTAAGGGGCTATTACAAGCCTGCAGAAGTTAGAGCAGCCCTCGGGTGTCTGTATGTGCGTGTATATATACTGGATGAAATCCTCTCCCCATAGCACTCAAGGTGAGTTTGGCCAGGATTTCACCCACTGTACATATACACAGAGGCGCCGACTTTCTAATGTGCCAGGGGGTGCTCTGGCCCAGGCCCTGCCCCCACTCCATCCCTTCCCCAAGGCCCCACCCCCGCCCCTTCCCACCACCGCCCCACCTCTTCCCGCCCCATTCCACCCCTTCCCCTGAGCACGCCCCAATCTCGCTCCTCCCCCTCCCTCCCAGCGCATCCTGCACGCCGCAGAACTGCTGATTGCGGTGGGCGGGAGGCGCTGGGAGGAAGGGGCAGGTGCTGATTGGTGGGGCCCGCCGGCAGGTGGGAGGTGCTGCGGGGAGGGGGAGGAGCTCCAGTGGGGCTGCTGGTGGGTGCTCAGCACCCACCATTTTTTTCCCTGTGGATGCTCCAGCCCCGGAGCACCCACAGAATCGGCGCCTATGTATAGACACATCAGTTAAACTTCCTCCTTTGTAAAACGAGGACATGGTACAGGATATGAACATCGCTTGCTTTTTAACAATGCAACGGAGCTTTGGCACTGTACCTTTTAACGCAATGGCCACCTCTACATACGACTGCAACATCGCCAGAGACACCGCTTCCCCTGCAACATACAAGAGACACTGTCAATAGCGGTACATCACACATGGCCTGTCTGTCGGCAGAGCCGGGGTCACTCCTGGTCAACAGGATGGGTTACTCTCTATAGATCAGGAGTCGGCAACCTTTCAGAATTGGGGTGCCGAGTCTTCATTTATTCACTCTAATTTAAGGTTTCGCGTGCCAGTCATACATTTTAACATTTTTAGAAGGTCTCTTTCTATAAGCCTATAATATAGAACTAAACTATTGTTGTATGTCAAGTAAATAAGGTTTTTAAAATGTTTAAGAAGCTTCATTTAAAATTAAATTAAAATGCAGAGCCCCCGGACTGATGGCCAGGACCGGGGCAGTGTGAGTGCCACTGAAAATCAGCTCGCATGCCGCCTTTGGCACACGTGCCATAGGTTGCCTACCCCTGCTATAGATCATGCTTCTTCGGTATCTCAAGCTTTGCCATCATGACAGACCGCGACAGTAGCTCTCCAATTTAACGTAGTGAATTGTTCTGGCACTAGGATTGCTATGCGGAAGGTAGAATTACACTGAATGTATATGTCACTACAAAAGAAATACCTAGGTATTTTATATGGAGACCTTCAAAAATAAAAAGCTTATCTCTGTTCAGTATTAATCTATTACAGAAATGGATGTAATTGTATTGTTCAGGGTGCGTGAGGACACCTGGAGCCTCACACAGGCATCTTTTCAGCTATTATTTAAATAGAAATAACTAAATAAATACAAGTATCAGAGGGGTAGCCGTGTTAGTCTGAGTCTGTAAAAAGCAACAGAGGGTCCTGTGGCACCTTTAAGACTAACAGAAGTATTGGGAGCATAAGCTTTCGTGGGTAAGAACCTCACTTCTTCAGATGCAAGTAATGGAAATCTCCAGAGGCAGGTATAAATCAGTGTGGAGATAACGAGGTTAGTTCAATCAGGGAGGGTGAGGTGCTCTGCTAGCAGTAGAGGTGTGAACACCAAGGGAGGAGAAACTGCTTCTGTAGTTGGATAGCCATTCACAGTCTTTGTTTAATCCTGATCTGATGGTGTCAAATTTGCAAATGAATTGGAGCTCAGCAGTTTCTCTTTGGAGTCTGGTCCTGAAGTTTTTTTGCTGTAAGATGGCTACCTTAACATCTGCTATTGTGTGGCCAGGGAGGTTAAAGTGTTCTCCTACAGGTTTTTGTATATTGCCATTCCTGATATCTGACTTGTGTCCATTTATCCTCTTGCGTAGTGACTGTCCAGTTTGGCCAATGTACATAGCAGAGGGGCATTGCTGGCACATGATGGCATGTTCGTGGGGGTGCTGGGGCACTCTTTTTGCCCCAGCACCCCCACGAACATGATACAGTTCTGCGGTGATCTGGAAGCCTACTTTCGCCGCCTCCGACTCAAAGAATACTTTCAAGATAACACTGAACAGCGCACTGATACACAGATACCCTCCCACCAACAACACAGGAAGAAGAACGCCACATGGACTCCTCCTGAGGGTCGAAATGACAGTCTGGACCTATACATAGAATGCTTCCGCCGACGTGCACAGGCAGAAATTGTGGAAAAACAACATCGCTTGCCTCATAACCTAAGTCGTGCAGAACGCAATGCCATCCACAGCCTCAGAAACCACCCTGACATTATCATCAAAGAGGCTGATAAAGGAGGTGCTGTTGTCATCATGAACAGGTCTGACTACCAGAAGGAGGCTACCAGACAACTCTCCAATACCAAATTCTACAGGCCACTTTCCTCAGATCCCACTGAGGAATACACTAAGAAACTGCACCATCTACTCAGGACACTCCCTACACTAACACAGGAACAAATCAACATACCCTTAGAGCCCCGACCGGGGTTATTCTATCTACTACCCAAGATCCACAAACCTGGAAATCCTGGACGCCCCATCATCTCGGGCATTGGCACTCTCACTGAAGGACTGTCTGGATATGTGGACTCCCTACTCAGACCCTACGCCACCAGCACTCCCAGCTATCTCCGTGACACCACAGATTTCCTGAGAAAACTACAATGCATTGGTGACCTCCCAGAAAACACCATCCTAGCCACCATGGATGTAGAGGCTCTCTACACAAACATCCCACACACAGATGGAATACAAGCTGTCAGGAACAGTATCCCTGATGATGACACAGCACAACTTATTGCTGAGCTCTGTGACTTTATCCTCACGCACAATTATTTCAAATTTGGTGACAATATATACCTCCAGACCAGTGGCACCGCTATGGGCACCCGCATGGCCCCACAATATGCCAACATCTTTATGGCTGACCTGGAACAACGCTTCCTCAGCTCTCGTCCACTCACACCCCTTCTCTACCTACGCTACATTGATGACATCTTCATCATCTGGACCCATGGGAAGGAGACCCTGGAAGAATTCCACCATGATTTCAACAGCTTCCACCCCACCATCAACCTCAGCCTGGACCAATCCACACGGGAGGTCCACTTCCTGGACACCACAGTACAAATAAGCAATGGCCATGTTAACACCACCCTATACCGAAAACCCACCGACCGCTATGCCTACCTTCATGCCTCCAGCTTCCACCCTGGACACACCACACGATCCATCGTCTACAGCCAAGCACTGAGGTACAACCGCATCTGCTCCAACCCCTCAGACAGAGACCAACACCTACAAGATCTTCACCAAGCATTCTCTAAACTACGATACCCACACAAGGAAATAAAGGAACAAATCAACAGAGCCAGATGTGTACCCAGAAGCCTCCTGCTACAAGACAGGCCCAAAAAAGAAACCAACAGAACTCCACTGGCCATCACCTACAGCCCTCAGCTTAAACCTCTCCAACGCATCATCAGTGATCTACAACCCATCCTGGACAATGATCCCTCACTTTCACAGACCTTGGGAGGAAGGCCAGTCCTCGCCCACAGACAACCCGCCAACCTTAAGCATATTCTCACCAGCAACCACGCACCGCACCATAACAACTCTAACTCAGGAACCAACCCATGCAACAAACCTCGATGCCAACTCTGCCCACATATCTACACCAGCAGCACTATCACAGGACCTAACCAGATCAGCTACAACATCACCGGCTCATTCACCTGCACGTCCACCAATGTTATATATGCCATCATGTGCCAGCAATGCCCCTCTGCTATGTACATTGGCCAAACTGGACAGTCACTACGCAAGAGGATAAATGGACACAAGTCAGATATCAGGAATGGCAATATACAAAAACCTGTAGGAGAACACTTTAACCTCCCTGGCCACACAATAGCAGATGTTAAGGTAGCCATCTTACAGCAAAAAAACTTCAGGACCAGACTCCAAAGAGAAACTGCTGAGCTCCAATTCATTTGCAAATTTGACACCATCAGATCAGGATTAAACAAAGACTGTGAATGGCTATCCAACTACAGAAGCAGTTTCTCCTCCCTTGGTGTTCACACCTCTACTGCTAGCAGAGCACCTCACCCTCCCTGATTGAACTAACCTCGTTATCTCCACACTGATTTATACCTGCCTCTGGAGATTTCCATTACTTGCATCTGAAGAAGTGAGGTTCTTACCCACGAAAGCTTATGCTCCCAATACTTCTGTTAGTCTTAAAGGTGCCACAGGACCCTCTGTTGCTTTAAATAAATACAGGCACTCTAACAATATACTAAACTCTACAAGAAATGTGCACCCATGGTGATAGGGATATGTGTATTGTACTCACAACTGGCATAGAATAGCACCACCATGTGGGCGGTCTCCATCAGAGCAGCATTAAAAGTTTCTTCTGTCAGGGTACGGATGAGTTCCAAAGGGAGTTCTCGCTTCCTGTCTCTGTAAACCGCTTCCATCACCTGGTCATCTTGAATGTCTAGAGCAAATCAACGTACACATAAACATGAGCACACAGATGCAGCAGGAACTCCACGTTTGCCAGGGTTTGAAAAGACCAAACGCAAAAGCAGGAAGAAACCAAGCAATTTATTATGATGCATATGTATATTCCAGTAGCACCTAACGGCGTCAGTCAAGATCAGGGCCCCATTGTGCTAGATGCTGTACATACATACAACAAAGACAGTCCACGCCCCAAAGAGTTAACAGTCTAACTACAAGATGAGAAACAAGAGGTGGATAGGACAGGCAGATGGGGAACAAGAGGGAGACTGTTCTGATCAGTGTAATAAGCAGCAGTCAAGACTTGCTACTGATATACACCTCTACCCCGATATAATAGGAATTCAGATATAACGCGGTAAAGCAGCGCTCCGGGGGGGCGGGGCTGCGCACTCCGGCGGATCAAAGCAAGTTCGATATAATGCGGTTTCACCTATAACGCAGTAAGATTTTTTGGCTCCCGAGGACAGCGTTCTATCGGGGTAGAGGTGTACTATTTAACACTATTCTGCTAGGAACTCTGAGCTTCACCGAAATGAATGGAAAGATGCAGAGTTATGCTAGCTGAGGATGTAACCCTTGGAATAAAGAATACTTTTATCTAGGAATCCCATTCACATTTTTGTTTTCCTCAGACTCACACCGGCTGTTTCTTTCTTCATTTTGGCCGTTTCCTTTAGCTCTTATGTGAAATTACTGGAAAACATGAGCAACTTTCTAGGAATGTATTTTAAAGGAAGACTTACACGGGCATGTAAGACAAATGGGATTTGAGCACAGCACACATGGGCACTCAAAAGAGGGCAGCCTATAATTTCAAAAGTGGCTCCAGATTTTGGGGGCCTGACCTGAAATACCTCAAAGGGGCCTGGCTTTCTGACAGTGACGAGCACCCGCCCTGTCTCGAGGTGTCTCGAGTTGGACACTTAAAAATTAAGGCCCCAAGCCGGTTTGGATCACGTAGGCCAATGCGACTACACTACTTCTATATGTTTCAGAATGTCTCTAGCAAGGAGGCACTAGTTGTATGAGTAACTCTCCTTAGTAATTAACTAGCACGGGACTAAGTGTGAAAAGGAGAATTCCAAACACCAACGTTACCCTGGTCATTATTGTCACTTTCATCCTCATCTTCCTGGATCTGTTCGCCCTTTATCTCGCCTTCCACAAGGGCTATTATTTCATCAGTGTCTTCCAAAACCAGGTATTTGATCGGCGCACCCTGGGGAAGAGAAAAATACCAGCTGGGACACAAGGGCATTTCTTTGCACCTGTGCTCTGGAATGGCTGGCGTCGCTGCAATATAAAATGGAGGCAAGGGGGCGCTCAATGGCACCATGTGGCCACTTTTTGTTTGTTTTTGGACATGTCAATAGACTTCTAGGGCTGCTGCACATGGCTCCACACTCTCACATTCGGCAGCTGGAACGTCAGGCATCCAAGTCGAGATGCCTCTGCAGTTCCTCCTCCTGCCCGGAGGGTCGCTGTGGTGTCCGCTGGGTGACTCTCCTCTTCTCCTCTCCTACTCCCCGGGTAAACTTACAGTCAGCGCAGAGCAGCAGGCAAGAACTGGGAGCAACAGCAACAAACTGGGGAGACAATGCTGCCACAAGAACTACCCTGCCAACACCCCTTCCCCGATGGGAGTTACCCTGCAGGGTTCAGTATTGGGAGCAGGCAGTTCCTACTGTCTCTGGACTGTAGCTTTAAACCCCCATATTAATACTAATCTAGAGGGTTCCCAGCCCTGTGTTTTGCCATTAATGTGCTCCAGCCACTGGCACTGGTGAAAAAGGAGAACTGGAGCAAGCCTCTTTTTCATGCGGATCTTACTCAAAACACGCCTGATTGTTGCCTTGCCTGCGTCAGTTTTCCCTCCAGTGACAGACCGGTGTGCGCTTGGCGGCCGGCCTCGATCAGGAGGCTACATTAGTGTCACATGAGCCGCCCAAAGCTGCCGACCGGCTAACACCTGCTTTTGCAGATGTCTGCAAATTATGCAACGCGTTGACTCGAAACTCTGCTCTGCGGGTGGATGCCATCGCCCGTCCATTTCAGACAAACTGCTGGGGCCACGAGCAGTTCCCCTGAGATGATCAAGAACGTGAATGGAACACTGATGCATTATTGGTCTTCCCAGAAAATAAGAATTCTAACGAACGTTTGCAGCGGAGTAACCACAACCCTGACACGGAGAAGGATTCTAGCATAGAAAGGTCTCCCATTCAGATAGGAGTCCAAGAACCTTTCCTTCCCCTACCTTAGATTCGTGCCCGGATTCTACCTTCTTCCTCTGTTACAAACCATAAAGCAAAGGCCTGCCTTGTGTAACATGAACATCTACCCTTCCGCTAAGGGGTTATTTTGTGCAGCACCACAAAATACCCTTATTAATTTGTATTTATGTGCTTGGTGCTGTACAAGACATACAATACAGAGAGCCCCTGCAATCGCAACTTGCAATCAAAATAAGACTGAAATCTATCAGAGAGGAATTGGGACTGTGACTACAATCTTGACAGCTTTCTGTTTTACATACCTCAGGTAATCATACAATCCCCACCTAAGGACCACCTGGGCACCTCACAATGTTGTAACCTATTTTTTCTACAAAACACCCCTGTGAGGCAGTGCTACTACCCCATTTTACAGGTGAGGAACTCAGGCACCGAGCGGCTACGTGACTTGCCCATGGTCACAAAGAAAATCTGTAGCAGGGCAGGGACTAGCACCCAGGGCTCCAAGTTAGTGCCCTCACCACTGGATGATCCTTCTTTGGTGATGAATTTTTGAACAAATCTGGGCCCAGCTCCTGCCCCCCTGACAGATTTTTGCCCCTGAACGGCCCCCTCAAGAATTGAACTCACAACCAGGGGTTTAGCAGGTCAATGTTCAAACCACTGAGCTATCCCTCCCCCTGTAGAATGAATCCACCTCCACGAGAGGCGGTAGTGACAAAACAATACAGAAATGAGGATTTCACAACCACAACGGTTGAGAAGTGGATCCTTGCCAGACAGGATGCTATCCAACTAAGTTTTCTTTAACCATCTTAAGATCTGTCTTTATCTGGTGATAGTGGGTGCCATTAGGACAGGATGTGACTTCCTGCTTCTCAGCGAATGGCTGCTGCTTGGCTGCTCTTTTAATCTGGCTGCAGACAAAGGCCGTAGGCTTTACAATATGGCTGCAGACAAAGGCCTTATCCTGGTGCCCTAATGTGTGCAGGTAACACAATGTGGGCGGGAGGAGCTCTCCCATCGACACAACGCTGTCTGCACGGGGGCGTTAGGTCGGTAGAACTGTGTCGCGCTGGGTGGTGGATTTTTCACACCCCTCAGCGACGTACTTATACCGATGTACGTTTATAGTGTAGACCTGGCCAGTAGCTCAGTGTCAGCAGCCCTACACTAACGAGCCCGTGCCGTTATGCATTGATAAGGGAAGAAATGTCAGTTTTACGCGTCCAAGGGGATTGGTTAAAGAATAGCGAGGAAAACAATCGTGAAAAAAAGAACACCTTGAACTTCTACCGGGAAGTGCACTATGTGAAAGCAATCAGATTAAACGTGAACCAATCGTGTCATGAATAAATACAACAACTAACCTCTTCTGCTGTCTTGAGGGCTATGTTAGACTGGAGAAGAACGTTCAGATGTACGGAGTCCCTTTCAAAATATAAATCAGATGTTAAATGGTGTCATGGATAAAGTAACATTCTCTCCTGGATACTGCCTAACTCCTGGGCACTGGTGCTTCTCTAGCAGCATAGGGGTGCTGTCAGCGTCTGACTCCCTAATCAAGGGGAGATAACAGGCTACCTTTGCCCACCCCCTGCTCAGCTGCGAGGCTGCTCAGCCGTAGCCCTGGATCTAGGCCAGTGTGTCTTGGATATTTCTTTCAAAGTAAAGCAGAGAAGCGTGTGAATTCTAGCGGTGCCGTTTTGAAGGGCATGGGTTTCAAAAGTGGCATTGGCCTGACTCTGCTCCCACTGAAGTCGGAGGGAGTTTTACCACTGGCTGCAGGGAGAGCAGAGTTAGACTAGCGGCTACGGAGGCTGCAGAGGCTGCCAGGAGCCCCGGAGGTAGTTCCAGCAGGCATCAGAGAGGAATCTGACGGATGACCAAAGCCAAACCCAGAAGTAAAGGCTCTGCACAAGCTGCCACAGTGCAACTTCTGAGAGGTCAGCAGTCAGGGCTTTGCAAAGTGCGCGGCCATCACCTTGTTCCCCCTCCTCACAGAGTGCAAGCACATTGCCATGAGATGCCTGAGAGTTCAGAGTTACCAAGCTGCAAAAGCACAGGGTCTTCCAAGCGGCCCTTTGACAACCCAGCTCACGGATAATAGCATCACAAATAGCAAACAGATCCTACTTGGAGTTCTGTCATGCAGAGTGTCCAGCACACACTCTGGGTTAGCATCCACGACTCCTGTCCCTTCCTGGGTTTTCCTTTACTCATAATTTAAGAACAAAACACAATCCTTTGTCTGAGCTTCTTCCCAAATTGGCCATTTCTCCTTCCTGTGTTACCACACAGCCCCTCTGACTCGGAGAGAGGCATAAACCCTTTTACACTCCTGGGCTGATGATAATGAGGCCAGCCTGGTCTGACTGCCAAGATGAGTCAGCAAAACAGCTCCACATGCAGGGACCAATAACTTGACAACTTGTCAAGGGTCCTGTTCTGTTCTCATTTACTCTTGTATAAGTCCAGTGTAATTCCACTGACTTCACTGGTTATTCTGAATCTATACCGGTAGAACAGAACAGAACATGTAGCACTTGTTAGTCAGCCTGAATACAACACAAAGATATAAGTCACCTTCAAAAGAAGGATTGCTCATAGGAAACCATAATATTACTGAGCTTAAATACCTTGACAAGAGGGCAACTCCTGCTTTCCCCAGCAGCTGCCACGCAACAAATTCAGCAGTTCTCTTATCAACTTCATAGGTCTCCTTCTGACTGAGAATAAATACCAACGGCAGACCGAGCTGTAGGTGGACAGTTGAAACCTTTTCTGGATCTTCAGCAACTTCAGTCTAGAGAAGTGATACAATTAAATGGTTAAATATCTTCACGGTGTATGTTAGTGATCGCACATAGGTGATTAACAAGCTTAGATTTTAGATAAGTTATGCAAAGCAGATAATGAGATACTATTTTAGTTTATCCTAAATAAATAGGATCCACTCACCCCAAAACCAACATCTGGAACATTTCCATCTGAATACGCCCATTAGGGTTGATATTTAAATGGAGGAGCATCTTGTGCATTGAAATGTTGACAATTTAGGCGGAAACGTTCATAGATTTTAAGACCAAAAGAGACCACTGTGATCATCTAATCTGACCTCCTGCATAACCCAGGCTATGGGTCTTCCTTCACTTGATTGCTGCTTTAAGTCCAAGCGGTGTGGTTAAACTGGAGCAGATCTTTTGGGAAAAACATCCAATCCAGATTTTAAAATTGCCGGTGATGGAGAATCCACCACACCCCTAGGTTGGCTGCTCCAATGGTTAATTACCCTCACTATTAAAACACTGCACCTTATTATCTGTGACCATTGTCCCCCAGCACCCTAATCCCTATGGTGGCTTAGAAAATCCCACCAGGAATGCACAGTATGACCTGGATTCTTTTTCCCTCCCTGTTTTCATCACGCTGCTGCAGCTAGCATATGACCACTGATTTTCTGCATGACAGACCCAGGCATGACTGATCTTCTGCATGACCGTGCCAGGGCACAGAACGCCCCCAACGAAGGGTGTCCCATGCCTCCTGGGGGGTCTCGTTCTGATCCGTTTCCCCACGTCTAGCTCAGGGGAGGGGATCTAAAGCTGCGGTTGCACTGGCCCAGGCACCTTGCAGCCACAGAGGTTTGGGGCAGTCTTTGCTGGTGTGAACCCATGGAAGTCAATTTACACAGCCAGAGCATCTGCCCTTGAACGTCTGCAGGGACATAAACACCCTCTGCAGAGCTCTGAGGCAGGCTCCTGAGTTCTCTCTCTCCCCTGCCCCTCTGGAGGGTACAATACCCTCTGCAGGGCTCCCAACCAACACACTAAAGCCCAGGGATCCAACCCAGGCCCCACTGAAATCAATGGGAGTTTTGCCATTGACTTCAGTGGGATCAAGATTTACACCCCAGGCCTTGCGCATGGAGTTGCTCTGGGCTACCTGCCCCAGCTGCAGGCTAGCCTCGGGTGCTTTCATGCAGTGCAGATGATGGCGAGTATCATTTAAACCCATACCACAATGGGTGCTGCCATCAGTTTGAGATACGTGTGGATGTTCAGCGTGGCCAGTGATTGCACCATGGGAGTCCTCCTACACGGCTGGGTCAGATCCGGGACCCGCTGACAATGGCAGAAGAAGAGTCGAGCAGACAATGCATCAGAATCTTCATGGCTAGAGGAGAAAAACAATACACT
The DNA here is from genome assembly GCF_002925995.2 of Terrapene triunguis. NCBI lineage: Eukaryota > Metazoa > Chordata > Testudines > Emydidae > Terrapene > Terrapene triunguis. The sequence goes on along the minus strand of NW_020664540.1, from coordinate 13,884,638 downwards.
GAGATTGTGTTTGTCACAGCGCCGGGTACATGCCCCCATGTCTCCTCTCAGTGATCCAGCCAGGGCAGCCATTCTTGGCTTCCAGCTCCCCTGCCGCGGCCTTTCTGGGTGGAGACGGGTGTTTCTCTCCCTTCTGACCAGGGTATGTCCAGGCTGCACAGTCCCTTGCCTTCCCTGTATATTTCCCAGCAGAGACCGGCTGCCCAAGCACACCTGCTGGCTTTCCTTTCAGAGATGGGTAAGAGGTGTCACTGCTACAGTGACACGGTCCCGCACAGCACTGCCGATCCGAGCCTGCTGTATTCGCAAGGTACAAAGCATTCCAGAGAAACCACGTTAAAAATCAATAAAAGAGTCTACACGCCTGCTAATAACCTTATCGGGGCTCACCCCAACCCGAATCTGGGCTCCGGCAGGAGCAGTCCTTCAGCCCCCCACCCCAGGGCGATTCCTTGTGGTTTCAGGTTCATCACAGCTTCAGCTCAGAACAAGCACCCAGGCTTACAGGCCCAGTCTTTCCCTTCCCTAAGGATTGGGGCCCTCCAGGGACCAGGGTCCTGTTCCTTTGCTGGATCAGGAAGAAGGCCCTGAGCCAGTTTAAAACCAGGCCATTTATCCAAAAATCCTCTTTGTCTATTGATCCCCGGAGAATCCACTTTGAACTAGTATAGGCACACCTCCCCAGGGGGTGGCTTCACAGGGCTGACAACCGGAGGAATTACGTTAGTCTCCAACTTATACTAGGGAAGGTACATACAGCTCCACAATAACACATACACAGTGGCGTTGTTAATACACTGGAGTCCAAAGATATTAACCCTAATTCAATAAGGTTTGCCTTAATTCATTAAAGTTTATCTTAATTCCATGAGGTCTGTGCAGGACATGGCAGGACGTTGTCAGTCTGCCACAGAGTTCACTACTGTCTCTATTCAAGGGACACCATCATAGGACCTAACCACATCAGCCACGCCATCAGGGGCTCATTCACCTGCACATCTACCAATGTGATACATGCCATCATGTGCCAGCAATGCCCCTCCGCCATGTACATTGGCCAAACCAGACAGTCTCTACGCAAAAGAATAAATGGACACAAATCAGACATCAAGAATTGTAACATTCAAAAACCAGTAGGAGAGCACTTCAGTCTCCCTGGACACTCAATAACAGACTTAAAAGTGGCCATTCTTCAACCAAAAAGCTTCAGAAACAGACTTCAACGAGAAACTGCAGAACTGGAATTAATTTGCAAACTTGACACCATCAAATTAGGCCTGAATAAAGACTGGGAGTGGCTGGGTCGCTACAAAAAATAATTTTCCCTCTGTTGATACTCACACCTGCTTGTCAACTTTTGGAAATGGGCCACATCCACCATGATTGAATTGGCCTCGTTAGCACTGACCCCCCACTTGGTAAGGCAACTCCCATCTTTTTATGTGTTGTATATTTATACCTGCTACTGTATTTTCCACTCCATGCATCTGATGAAGTGGATTCTAGCTCACAGAAACTTATGCCCAAATAAATTTGTTAGTCTCTAAGGTGCCACAAGGACTCCTCATTGTTTTTACTGTATTTAAGACATCCCAAAATTATTATTATTGTTTGTATTACTGTAATCCCTACGAATCCTTATCACGGACCAGGATCCCATTGGTTAGGTGCTGTACATACACAGACCAAACACACTCCCTGCCCCAAGGACATTACAATCTAAGCGTAAGACAAGAGACAGCTAATAGATACAGGAGTACTGGGAAACAATGATGAGAAATACCGGTCAACACACAGACCAAGAGCCTAACTGTGGTCAGGGTTTTTGTAGGCGTCACGGCAAAGGAGAGTTTTGAGAAGGGATCTGGAGGCTAAGGGAGTGGCTTTGTGGATGCTCCCAAGCGTGTGGGGCGGCGTGGCAGAAAACACGAAGGCGGTTGTTTGAAAATTTGACAAGCGAAGGAGCGAGGCTGGCATGACGGCTGAGCAGAGATGAGCATCGACAGCTCCACAGAGAATGAGAGATGAGGGCTAGGGTGCGCAGAGACCATGAAGGGCCCTGAAAGCGAAGACAAGCTTGTGTTTGATGCAACAGAGAAAGGAGAGCCAAAATCTGCAACAAGATTTTAAAGTTAGCAAGAACAGACAAGGCTCAAATTCAAAGGTAATCCGGTGGGTGTTCAAGACTCTGGGGTCTATTCGACCAATCCTAGCATTAAGATGCAGTATTGTGCCAAAATAGTTTTTAAAACCTATGCATATGACCAAATTACCCTCTACCAGAGTCAAATGGCCTCGCTCCATTGAAGTCAGAGCTGGGTAGCTGGCCCCATTGATTTCAATGGTGGTGAAAGTCAGACTTCGAGGTTATTTCATTCTTTCTCATAATGAAAAATGCCATGGGATCTACTCTGTTATTGGCTACAATAGGAATCCTCATGTGAGAAAGGATTACTCACAGGAGTAAGGGTTTATGGGGCTGGGCTCATGGTGTTTTACATCTGACAACTTGGGATTCATTAATTACATTTGCAACCCTGTATGAACGATTTCTTGGCCTTTAAACTATAATCAAAAGTAGCTTCAGTTTAGGAAAGGCAGCGTTGCCTAGCAGATAGAGCATTAGCCTAGGACTCAGGAGACCAGAGTTCTTTCCTGTCTCTGCTGCTGGGTGACCTTGGGCAAGTCACTTCCCTACTCTGTTCCTCAGTTTCCCCATCTGTAAAATTGGGCTAATGACATTGACCTCCTTTGCAAAGCGCTTTGAGATCTACTGATGACAAGCGCTATAGGACAGCTAAATATAAGTTTTATTCTATTAATACATGATAGTTCCTGCTCTTGCAGCAGGATGGACTCATTGGGCTGGAGGCTTACTTGGTAATAATTGGTGTAGTGCCTCTGACATCCATGGAGCTACTCTGGTTTACACCAGCTGTGGATCCTGTTCTGATAATAGATGTTCTTCTTTAACTACTACACGTCTAGGCTCCTATGTCAATGTTCTAAAAAAACTGCAACCATGCCACCTAGTGGACAGCCAGATAACTCGATCAAAGATAAAGTTTCCTCATTAGCATGTCCTGTTTTACGCTATTGCAATGTGGAAAGCAAAAGTTGCCCTATTTAGCAAAGTCAATCCTCACTTTAGGATATGACGAGAATGATTTTCTTTGTTAGACATTAGCTGGTGAAAGGGTAAACATAAGTGTCCTTTGGCAGACATGTCTGATAAAAGCTCATAGATCCATAGATTCCAAGGCCAGACGGGACCATTGTGACCATGTGGTCTGATCTCCTGTACCACACAGGCCAGAGAACTTCCCAAACTAATTCCTAGAACAGAACTTTTAGAAAAAACATCCAATCTTGATTTTAAAATTGTCCCTGATGGAAAATCTACTACGACCCATGGTAAATTGTTCCAATGGTTAATTACTCTCACCATTAATGTGCGCCTTATTTCCAGTCTGAATTTGTCTAGCTTCAACTTCCAGCCATTGGATCATGTTAGACTTTTGTCTGCTAGACTAAAGAGCCCATTATTAAACATTTCTTCCCCATGTAGGAACTTCTAGACTGTAATCAAGTCACCTCTTAATTTTCTCTTTGTTAGCTAACTAGACTGAGCTCTCTGAGTCTATCGCCACAAGGCAGGTTTTCTAATCCTTTAATCATTCTTGTGGCTTTTCTCCTGGAGGGATAGCTCAATGGTTTGAGCATTAGCCTGCTAAACCCAGGGTTGTGAGTTCAATCCTTGAGGGGGCCATTTAGGGATCTGGGGCAAAAATATCCTTGGGGATTGGTCCTGCTTTGAGCAGAGGGTTGGACTAGATGACCTCCTGTGGTCCCTTCCAACTCTGATATTCTATGAACTCTGTCAAATGTATTTAATTCCAGCTATTCCTTTATAGTCACCCACCCAAGTCTAGGCAATATCATTGGCATGGAAAGGCGGGGGGGAAAGTTAACGGGGAGCCAAGAAATGACGCAATGATCTGAATCCCAAACCTTTCCAGGGAGTTTTTCAAATGTCAAGTCTCTGTGTTCACAAGTGAGGACAAGACAATAATTGTGGAACATGGAAGCCAATCAAAGTGTTCACCTGAGCACTCCACACAAGCATGTGAACATAAGGGGTTGCATCTTGGGAAAATGCAAGCAATAGCAAAACTCCCATTTACTTCAACTGGACCAGGATCCAGTTGACACTCTCCTTCCCTTCACTTCTCCTGCACAACCTCATGCTGGAGATCTCCTCGTCTCCTTGACGTTAAGGCCAGAAGAGATCGTTATGATCATCCACTCTGACGTCCTGCATAAGCCAGGCCACAGAATTTCGCCTAGGGATTCCTGCACTAGAGGGAACTAACTGCCCTCAAGGCCAATAAACGGTGGTTGAACTGGAGCATCCATTGGATGGGCCAAAGCCACAACACCACTCTCTAAAGGGAACCCGTTAAGTACTGATGTCTCTGCACCCTGCCTCAGAATAGTGTTCGTGTGTGGCCATCACTTGACTTCCATGGTGCCTTACACTCATGTCCCTTGACTTCAGTGGAACCAGGCTTGGCCCAAAAGAAATAGCTTGTCTAGATTCCAGTTTTCAACCTTTAATAAGTGGGCGGTTTGGTCCAGTGGCTAGGGCCCGAGCTTAGCAGCTGGGAGACCGAGGGTCAGTTCCCTGCTTGACCTCAGAGTGCCCATGTTGCTTGGGGCAAGTTGCTGCGTGCCTTGTTCATTGTGCCTCAAATAGGGATGCTAGCATTGTTGTGAGGTGCTCAGACCCTATGACCCCCAAGGTCACAGAAATGCCTAAAAAACATATGATATTCCCATCCAGTCTAACCTGGGTGAGGTTTTTCGGAGTGAGCCAGACGCTGATTCCCTGTGTTTTCCAACACCCACAGACGTACTATATTGTCGTCAAACTTTGGGCCAGATCCTCAGCGGGTGTAAACTGGTTCTGCTTCAGTGAACTCAAGGCTGCTGCACTAATTCACACCAGCAGAGGACTGAGCGCCGTACGTCCCTCTGCAATAGCTGAGGGCCCTGCTGAGCCAGGAGCCCCCCCAAGGAGCTGTTGCCGTCATGAGCACCTACACTCCCTGTCTCTTTATGCTGCAGCTGGTGGACTAACAGTGCAGCTTTACTCTGAAAGGTGACAGCAGGCCTGCTGCATTCAAAAGTGCTGTACTTTCTCCGAGTCCTCCTGGGGGGAGGTGCCACAGAGCTGTCCCTCCCTCCCTTCCCCACCAGATCTGCAAGTCTGTGCTCTCAAAAGCAGAGGGGCACGACTGGTTGAGTGCCGTTCTTCCAACTGCATTAACTTGCAGCCAAATCAAGGGGCTCCCATCAGAGCCCACCTCAGTGTGACTGAAAAGTCTTGTGAATTGTCCCGAAAATGAATCTCTCTCAATTTGTAGCTTGAATGTTTCAAACAATAAGCAGGAGGGTGGGAGAGGGTCACTGAGAGGGGACCTGGCCTGGAGGAGAATCTCCCCCTGTCCAGCCAAACTAGCACTGACTGCGGATTGTTTGCATCACACAGTCCAGTCCAGCCAAGCTCAAGCTGGATTCCCTTTGAAAGAAGCAAAACTAAGGGAAACCCACTGACACTGCACTAGCTGAGATCGAGAGCAGCTCCTCAGGCTCCGGGGCCCCACGGGGAGGAAGACAGGCAGCATTCCTGACTCCGTTTTGTCAGGGGGGCTGTGTATTTCATTGCTGATCCGGGATCGGCGGCACAAATCATTTCTGGAAACCTTTGCAAGTTTCCATGTGACGCAAAGGAATGCGTGGCATTAGCCGTGCTTTGGGAGAGTCCCATGGCGCCACTGATGTCTATAGCATATCACTACGAAACATTGACAAGGGACCAGAGGTGATACCCTGGCCCCACCAAAATCAATGGAAAACTCCCACTGACTTCAGGATTTCACCCCATGTTTTTTAAAGCTGGAAAGCTCAGTAGAATCCACGCGTCAGAGGGATACCGAGCTTCAGTGGGGCAGGGCGGCCCCAGTTGCCAATTTTCCATGTTAAACCATCCCTGGGGCCACTGAGTAAAAGACGGCCTTGTGTCTAAGGCTCTGGCCTGGAACTCAGGAGAGCTGGGTGCAAGTCCCAGCTCTGCCACAGCCTGCCTGTGTAACCCTAGGCCAGTCACATCATCTCTCCGTGCCTTCCTTCCCTGTCTGTGAAGCGGGGACGATACTTCCCCCACCTCATGGTGAGACTGAATTCATTGATGTATGTGACTCTCCAGTAATAGGAGCCACGTCGGCACGTAGACAGAAATTGTGCCAGTCTATCGAGTGTTGGGAAAATAGGTTCTGATCCCGCTGACATCAACAGAAGCCGAGGTGGCTCAATGCCTCACAGAATCAGGTGCACAGAGTGGTCTGATCTTCCACCCAGAAACATCAGCTTTTCATAGATTCATAGATTCATAGATTCTAGGACTGGAAGGGACCTCGAGAGGTCATCGAGTCCAGTCCCCTGCCCGCATGGCAGGACCAAATACTGTCTAGACCATCCCTGATAGACATTTATCTAACCTACTCTTAAGTATCTCCAGAGATGGAGATTCCACAACCTCCCTAGGCAATTTATTCCAGTGTTGAACCACCCTGACAGTTAGGAACTTTTTCCTAATGTCCAACCTAGACCTCCCTTGCTGCAGTTTAAGCCCATTGCTTCTTGTTCTATCCTCAGAGGCTAAGGTGAACAAGTTTTCTCCCTCCTCCTTATGACACCCTTTTAGATACCTGAAAACTGCTATCATGTCCCCTCTCAGTCTTCTCTTTTCCAAACTAAACAAACCCAATTCTTTCAGCCTTCCTTCATAGGTCATGTTCTCAAGACCTTTAATCATTCTTGTTGCTCTTCTCTGGACCCTTTCCAATTTCTCCATATCTTTCTTGAAATGCGGTGCCCAGAACTGGACACAATACTCCAGCTGAGGCCTAACCAGAGCAGAGTACAGCGGAAGAATGACTTCTCGTGTCTTGCTCACAACACACCTGTTAATACATCCCAGAATCACGTTTGCTTTTTTTGCAACAGCATCACACTGTTGACTCATATTTAGCTTGTGGTCCACTATAACCCCTAGATCCCTTTCTGCCGTACTCCTTCCTAGACAGTCTCTTCCCATTTTGTATGTGTGAAACTGATTTTTTCTTCCTAAGTGGAGCACTTTGCATTTGTCTTTGTTAAACTTCATCCTGTTTAACTCAGACCATTTCTCCAATTTGTCCAGATCATTTTGAATTATGACCCTGTCTTCCAAAGCAGTTGCAATCCCTCCCAGTTTGGTATCATCCGCAAACTTAATAATCGTACTTTCTATACCAATATCTAAGTCATTAATGAAGATATTGAACAGAGCCGGTCCCAAAACAGACCCCTGCGGAACCCCACTCGTTATGCCTTTCCAGCAGGATTGGGAACCATTAATAACAACTCTCTGAGTACGGTTATCCAGCCAGTTATGCACCCACCTTATAGTAGCCCCATCTAAATTGTATTTGCCTAGTTTGTCGATAAGAATATCATGCGAGACCGTGTCAAATGCCTTACTATATCATGCGAGACCGTGTCAAATGCTTCCTCACTTTAGTGCTCTGTCCCTCCCTGCTCAGCCCCAGAATCCTGACCTCTGGTTCTGTGTGTGACTGACCGAGCCACCAGCTCTCCCTGGTCTGACTTTCAGGGGTTGCTTAACGTTGTAAATGTGGAGGGTTAAAACATCCAGGATGAGAGATGGGCACCACAGCCAGTTGAGGAGGAAAAGACACAAGTCCTGAAGAACAAAGCTTGGCCCTCAGACCCCGGGATAGCTGCAGGCCTGGCAGTCAGAAAAACCAGCTCTTCACTGGTAAAGTGACTGCATTTGCTAGGGAGATCAGTGAGAAGCTGCCAGTGTGCCATCCCAGATGGTTTTTACAGTCTTTGGAGCACAGCTGCATTTTCAGTTCAACATTAGGGCAAAGGCTTGTGCTAGTTCTACTGAAACTAACCTGGTTCACCCGCGTCTGCTGCTCCAACCACAAACAAACAGATTCTGCCACATTTACAGCAAAGAGTTCTCTCCTCCGCAAGTAGTCTCGTTCATTTCAACGGGGCTATTTATGGAGCACTCAGAACCTGGGTCTGCACTTCTTCCCACCTGGGACTGTGACCAAACCAAACCAACAGCATAAGCAGTTCAGATGAGTCCCTTTCTCCGACCGTTATACCCACCCAATGTCCTTCGCCAGCGCCGCTTCTGTGGTTAAAACAAACTGGTGGGCAGTACCATATACAAAAGCAGCTTCCATTACTGCTCTGTGCTCTAAAAAAAAAAAAAACGGGTTCCAGTTAATACATTCTTAGCCCACTCCCTCACCCACGCTAAATAGTACGGCCCAGATTTTCGGAATCAGCATAAAAAAAAATATATGCCTCACTAATTGGCATGCATTTCAGTATACTCTGCATGGTGAAATGGATCTTTCTTTTAAAAAGAAACCAAGATGTTTGGAGATCTGGGTCAGAAACTCAGTTCTGCACTATCTTATCAAAAAAACAGAAAAAGCTCTTGAAGGGATATTAAGATGGAAGGTTGATTTTAGTACCTGGCGTTCCAATCGCTGGCACATAGGCAAAGACGACATTTGATCGTCCCTTCAGAGAATTTTCTAGATTCTGAAGCTCCACCAGCGTTGTAATATATTTAACTTCGTTAAAGAGAAGGGCACTGAGAAGACATAAAAATCTCATTTACAGCATTCTTCAAAAGAAACCAGAAAATTTTCACCCACAACTGCAGGCACAGACCAGAGCAGGTGCACCTCGGGCTACCTGCCTCATGAAGCAGCAGATGCAACTGCTCCGATTTGCCCCGAAATAGTCCCCCAGGATGTACCGAGTTCATGTTTATGCAAAGCGTCAGGCAACAAGCGAAAAAACAAAGCAAATGATTTCACACAGATGAATGTTCGCTCTACTTACAACAGGGTATTGGCTACAATGGCATTCACGTCGAACAGGGCATCTGTGGGGAATTCTCTGAGCAATACGTTACCTCTGGGAAAGAGAACAACCAACCAAGTCATAAATCAACATAGAGGTTATTTATCCATGTACTTCCTAGTTCCTGATTCTTTTTGCAGATTCTAAACCCAGACGGGATCATTCTGATCATGCAGTCTGACCTCCAGCATAACAGGCTGTAGAATTCCTGCACTGAGCTCAATGCCTTTGGTTGAACTAGTGCATTTATCTTTTAGACAGACATCGCCCAAAATGCTCATCTGAGAGGAGACAAGAGACTCCTCTTAAATGGGACAGGTCAGTTAAAAGGAAAGCGTTTGTGCAAGGGATATGAATGTCTATGGGAGTTGGGCACCTAACTCACTTAGGTGCTTTTGGTGGTGTCTTCAATCTAACAAGCCTGCAAGAGATCCAGAATGAATCCGGTATTAGCCCACTTTGCATTAACTTTAGTGCACTTTGGATCAGATCCTTTGTCAGGTAGGGAGACTGATCAGTGGTGAGCAAATGTAACCCATGCTTACACTGAGTGGTGCTCTGTCCCCCTCTAGTGGTGGCTGGGCCACATAAGGTAGAGCTGACTGGGAATTTTTCATCAGTGTTTTTCAACTGAAAATCCAATTTTCACAAAATATTTTTGCCAAATATTTTCAGTTTTTCACCAGGAAAATCTAAATGAAATATTTCGTTTTTGATCAGGCCAATAGCTCCTGAGCCATGCAGTGCCTCATGGGAGTTGTAATTTGGGTGCCTCAGCCCCCATTCTCCTCCATGGGCCAGGCTCCCTGGCTGGACTACATTTCCCATGATGCATCATGGTCTGACCTCTGGCTGAACCTCTACAGTGCATCAAGGGAGCCATATAACCATGGTGCATGCAGTCATATAACCATGGGAGATGCAGTCCATTTTTTTCCCCCGTAATGAAATACTGCAGTCTAGCAGACTCTCATCTCTGTTCCTTGTAACTTCAGCCTCCTGGTTTGTTAAAAAGAAACAAAAAAGTGTTCACTTACATGCCAGTTCTTGGTATAAAATGACCGCAGTTGCCTTGTATAAATATTTGCTTCCTCCAGAATAACACCAAGCAACTTATCTCTAACAAAGTCAAGAAAATCACACTAAATTCACCCAGGCACCTCTTGTAAGGTCTAACCCATTCCTTCCATTCCCATCCAGTACTATTACAGGGCAGTGATCTATCTAGGGATACCTAAACCTACCTGGGCATGGGGGCAGAGGGGGGTGGACCAGATGACCTCTTGAGGTCCCTTCCAGCCTTACATTTCTAGGACTCTATAAGAGTGACTTGTGGTATCCATTCCAGCTATTCACCTAAAGCCACGATTTTAAATTGTATTTTCCATACAGATTCATCATTGAAAGATAAAGGTTCCTCCCTGTACTTCCTGGATAATCTGAGAGGCTTCTAGGACTGGCAGACAGCTTGTCTGCTACTGATGGGCCTGATCTAAAATGGAGGTCTTTGCACTAGTTTCAAAGGATCATTGTGGAAAGTATCTCCTTCAGTGCTACATCCTTCTAGCACCGGACATGTCAGCTTGCTGACATGGTTTCCTTAAAACCTTGCAACAGAGAACCTTTCAAAAACAATCCACAGTATTTTATTTAGTCACTGCATGCAATAAAACTCCATTCACCTGAACAGGTATGCTTTCATTAAGGCATTTTCTTTCCCACAATATCTTGATACATCTTCTTTGAGACAATTAACCTGGGTATTTAAAACAAGTCGTTATAAATCTTGACGCACAGACAGATACCTACAAATATATAAAGTTGGAAGCATTTTATGGTCCAACTGTATGAAAGAGAATTTTTAAAACTACTGTATAGGCAAAAATGCAATGAAGTGATAATGTGAATGGGATCCAGTGTTACAATTAAGATTTTACAAGCACAAAAGTCAGGAAATTCCAAGTCATGGTTCTCAAACAAACATAATTTAGCTACCTTCATTCAGTTTCACCCAGTTACTCCTATAGTAAGCCCAAACTCTGTTTGATAGCAATGTGCTAATTTGCGTAGGATAACATTTATGTCTTAACAGAAAAGGCCGAGGAAAATTTCTTTATCCTTCTCCTCAAAATATCTGGACTGAAAGCAAGCATGTGAAATTTCAGCCAAAAGGTCATCTTTTAGAAAGCTGAACCTGCCTCAGGATAAGGATTAAAGGTTCAGTTGGTTGCAAAATGGTGTTTTTTTCCCCCACAGTAAATGTAGATTTTTTTCAGCCAAAATCTGAATATTGAAAATATTACTATTTAGAAATGCCGCCATAGTGCCTCCCATTGTCCTCTGTAGGCAGGGCTCGGACTACATCGCCCATGATGCACCATGACCTCCCCTACTAAAGATGGGAGGGGATGCATCATGGGAGTCCCTGGCCACGATCCATGCAGGGAGACCCCTGCACTCACACGGAACCCAACGGAGCTTAATGGAGTTCCATGCAAGCTGGGGGTTTGCCAGCAGAGAGCCAACTCTGAGAGCAGAGAGCCCCCAGAGAGCAGGGTCGGACAGATGACAACAGCACCTTCTCGACTAGCTGCTTAGCATTGCTAGTGCTGCGGTTTAGAGATGATTGCTGTGAGCACATTAATACCTCTGTTCCGCTGACAGTGACAACATAACCACCTGTACGGAGAACTCTCCCGCGTGCCCATGTGATCAGAATTACAGCCCCACCAGAGAACAGCCGCGTTATTGAGGAGTCTACATTTCTCAGCTAGGAAAACAAATGACATGTTCATTTACCTTCACCACTGAAATCCCATAATCCTGAAGAGCTCCGACCGAGTTCTCTAGCTGTTCCAGAAACAGACGGACACCTGGAGAAACTGAAACACCAATAAGAGCTGGTTTCTCTAGATCTCTGGTCCTCTTGAGTATCAGGTAGAATAGCTAGAACAAAACCTAATGTCACCTAATCTCTCTGGAGCAGACTGAGTTACCCTGACTCGCACTGAGTAGTAGCTTGCTCCACAAGTCTCCCCACTGATTTCAGCAGGGCTACTAGTCAACACAGACACGGGTATGACAAGCTGGCCTTATTTGCCTCAGTTTCCCATTTTACAGAGAGGGGCAATGTTACTTCCTGTTTCCCCAAGGAGGCACTTTTGGAGAGAAATACAACCCCCTTTTGGCAAGCTAGTCCACAGAAGGAGTTCCTTACGCGCACACAGAGCTCCGATGAAGGCAACGGGGGTCTGACAAAGACACAGAGATCTGCCCAGGCTGCTCAACCTGCGGGATGGGTGCCTCCAACAGGAACGACAATAGGAAAGCGCTCACCTCCTCACATTTCTATGATCATCGGGAATATGCCAAGGGGTTGGCAAATTCCTGCTCTAAGAGATGTTCTTTCAAACTATTTAGGGTTTCAAGTGTTCCAAGAACTGTGACCATCTGATTTTCACCATTACCAAAGAGCCTTTTCCACAGCCACAATATTATTCGCTCTCACAAGCACGTGAGACTTTCCCCTCAAGTTGCTTATTTCTCCTGCGAAGCCAGGATAATGAAAACGCATACATTTAAAATACATACCATCTCGACTAAAATAAACCAGGGACGCTCTTCCCGGCTGCAAGCTACTGAAATACTCCTGGGGGCTCAGCTCTAGCAGTGTATTTGCATTTCTTGCCGCAGCCATGTAGTAAGTACATAACAGGAGGAAAGAGAAGCAAGAAACCCATCCATTCATTTGGGGGAGCATGATTTCATCAGTTAAAGTCACTGCAGAAGCCACATCTGAAAAAAAAAAAAATTGTCTGCTGTTTACATCGATTTCCAGATCTGTGACTGTAATTTACAAATGTGACAAGGCCAATAAACACCAGTGATTAAAATGCGAGTTTATCTAACTATAAAAATAGCAGATGAATTCAGTTACAGCAAAGCTAATGTGGATTACAATTGCAGGCCATTCCTGTTTCTTATTAATTATATTTGCAACCCTCTGTGGCTGTGGTTTGGGGCTGGGGATTTGTTTGTTTGTTTTTGTTTTGCTTTGTTTTTTTGAGATGGTTAGAGAAAGTCAAGTATCCAGAAATGAATACAGTGCCCACCTACACACAGATCTTTCAATGCAGATCTTTCAATGCACAACTCTCCCCACCCCCACCCCCACCTCAAGTAACTGATTAGGATCAAAGTAGCTTCACACACTCTACTGATCATGACTTGCATGAACAAAGAGCTTCCCAAAAGGCCTGATTGGCCACTTCTTTACTCCAGTTTTACACCAGTTCCACTAGAGTGAAATCAGGGTAACGCAAGGGCCAACCAAGCCTTTTTACTGTGCACAAATTGGTTAAGAAAAGAGCAGACACATGAGATGTTTACTGCATTTCCCCCTCATCCATGCACAGAAGGTGAAATTCACACCCCCTTCTCCTTGCGGCAAAGCTGGAGTGGGGACCTCTATGAAACTTTGGGAGTTGGAGCTAGCCTCCAACTTTTTTGCGCAGGATGTAGGGCAGCCCTGCAGTTGCAACTGCCATCCCTGGACCGGCGCAGGGGCCAGAGCTGCAGCAGGATCTGTGTTGGCTCTCCCTCTCCTCCCCTCCACGCTGCTTGGTGAGGAGCTGGCACAGAGCCCCCTGAATCTCAATGGGTGCTCTCTCCAGGGCTGCCCAACCCCCACACGCTAGCAACACTGCAACTTGGCTCTGTTGGGGAGCCTTCCACAGACCCTTGGCCTTCGGGTGACCTTGACACAGCAAAAATCATGCATCCAGTTCATCAAACCTCCCAAAGCAAACGAGTGCTGTTCTTCTATCCAGAACCAACACAAATAACAAGGTGCCTTTGCAAGAGTATTGCAGGATTAGAAAATGTCACCCGTATTTGATTCTTCTGTGTAATGTTGGTTTGCAATAGATGACTCAGCCACTAGATGTCACTGTTTTCTGTATAGTGTTCCAAACAAGGTGTGGTCCCTGGCGAACAAGGGAGACAAAGCTGGGATTCAAGCTGCATAGAAGCACCTTTGTTTTGCACTATAGCTGCAGATGATTTCTTTACTCAACACCTCCTGTTTAAGACAGACCATGAAACCGCATATTGTGACATCTTGTGCTCCCAGCTATTAGGGTTGCCAATTTTGGTTGGACGCATTCCTGGAGGTTTCATTGCATGACATAATCTTTAATTAAAGATTAATCTTTGAATCCTGGAGACTCCAGAACAATCTGGAAGGCTGGCAACCCTAACTAACTGAGGCTGTTATAGCAGTAGTGCTCAAAAACAAACACAAAATCCGGCCACCCTCCAACAGCAGACATAGTTAATTGTGGATAGACATAGTTTTTGTGGATACAGACTAACACGGCTATCCCCTGATAGTTAGCAAAGAGACAGAGACCTAATCTTCAGGATCTCCCTCTGTGTTCAATACTCTGCCTTTCCTGCTCTCTGCATGGAAAACAGGACACTTTAAAATACAAGTACACACAAATTCCACTTTATAGTAAGTAGGTTTGGAAGGATTAGATATTTATTGGTAAACGTCAGTAAACACTGATTGCACTGTACACATACTAACCAATGAAAATATATTTCCTTCTATAATAATCTAAATGTACAGGCAGGAGAAATAAGGAAAATGCTGTTTGAGAACTTAGAGTCAAAATTCAGTGATTTAGACTTTCAAATTAGCTTGTTACAAAGAGACTAGCAAATGAACAGTAAAAACAGGTATGATTTGTTAAATGAAGGATATTTCCTTTGTATAGTTTGATACGTGATATTGACAATTTATGTCAACGGTTTATAAAGCCTTAACTCTTTGAATCACAATGTCTAATTAATTGTCTGACCCCTCCCCAGCATTTCATACAACTGTGAAAATGTAAATTGATACAAAGAGAAAAAAAATGCTTAAAAATATGTCGATATTATCCATCAAAATGATAAAAATCTAATTCTGCCAAGATGAATAGTAAGCAACATTATCACCACATGCCATTTTGTCTGTCCGCTCCTTGTTGAGTGATGCTTAACATCCAGGGGCATAAAAAGTACTCCTGGGGAAATTCTGCACCAAAAAATTTAAAATTCTGTGCACAATATTTTAAAATTCTGCATATTTTATTTGTCAAAATAACACTATATAATCATGCCAGTTTCAATTATTTCGGTAATTTATTTCAAAATACCTGTCAGCACGTATGTCTGTAACAGTACAGACCAAAAAATTCCCCCAGGAGTAGAGAGTTAAAAAAAGCCCTATGACAACCCAGTTCCTGTTTCTCTGCCCACTCCTCCCCAGAGCCCAAGGATCCAGAGGGAGAAACAGACTGATGCTGGGTCCCAGGCTTGTAGGGAGTTTCCTGCACATCCCTTCCTTCCTTCAGGGCCTGCGGGGAACTGCTGCTGCCGGGAACCCTCCAGCTCCCTCCCTCTCTCCCCGGCAGTGTCTTCTATTTGTGAGCTGGACTCTGCTGGGTCCAGCGGCTCCTAGTGGCAGCTCTGCAGCCCATTTCTGTATGGGGGGTAAAGGAAATTCTGCATGCACAACATTAATTTCTGCGCAAATTCTGCATTGCGCAGTGGCGCAGAATTCCCACAGGAGTAAAAAAGAATGCACTCTCCACCAACTACTTAAACTTGTCTCCTAAAAACAGACATTGTTTTTAATACTGCCTGAAAAACACAGGCTGCAGTTTTAAACGTGTTCCAACATTTTTTTCAAATTAGTAAAATTCTTTATTATTATTTCTGTCACTGTGGCGCCTAGAGAAGCAGCTATGAAGAACACAGAGTCTGACCCAAAACCCCCTGCAATCAACAGAAGGATTTCTACTGGCCTCCATGGGCTTTGAATCAGGCCCTAATAAAGTACAGAGACAGCGGCTCTGGAAACCCCTTAGACAGAGCAGAGGAATTTCATTCTCATTTGAGAGGCTCTGATGATCTCCGCCCTGTTGGTAAAGTAACTGGAATTGACTTTGCTCTGCTGTCTTGTTTGTTCCCCTGCATCAGGGACGGCTTGTTGATCAGGAAGAGCATTTGCAAGGCAGCATCATTGTTTGGTCATGAGGAAAAGAGAGCAGCGTCCTTCTCTCCGTGGTGTGGAGGAAGCAGAGTGTGACAGATCAGGGGCTCCACCAGCCAGGGCACTACGGGAGCCACCCAGGGGAGACATTACATGCTTAAAGTTTTATACCTAGAAGATTTTAAGTGTTTGAAGTTTTTAAGATGTTTACAAGACCCCATCCTCTCAACCCCCCAATGCTCTTTCCCTGTTATGTCCAGTCCCATCGTCCCACGCACTGCTTGGCCACGTCTACTGTGGTCCTGCACACCCGACCCTGGGTCCCTACGCACCCTCAGCAATGACCAGCCTTTCTAGGCCTTCCTGTGGCTTGGCAAGATCTCCCTGTCACCTGTTCTCTGCCTCTCCTCATGCTCCCCAGTAGCTGGCATCTCCTTAAGGCCCTCGGCCTTCTTCCAAGAATCCCTCCATCTCCCCCATTATTCTTCCCTCCTCTCTATCCCTCCTCCAGCCAACTGCTAGATCCCACCCACATTGCTCCCACACACATGCTCTCTATGCCTCCCCAGACCCCTTCATCCCCTTGCATGTCCCCCAGGCCCACTCTCCCTTTCCCACATTTCACACACCCTGCCCCCTTTCAATTTGTTAGTAACTGGACCCTGAGACCCCGCCCCCGCTCAGTCTCTTCCCCCAAGGCCCTGCCCCCAACACACATGCCTCTCCCCCCATCCCGGTCGCTCCCTGGATCGTCTCCACCTCTCTCTCCCACCCACCCCCTCAACTGGGCTCCTCTGCTCCGAGGCCGGGACGGGAGCTGCTGCAGTCTGACAAGGAGGCAACTTGCAGGGAGAAGGCAGCCCCGGCTGAGCAGGGGCTGGGGTGGGTTAGTGACCCAGCTAACCGAGCTTTTGGGGTCCGGTCAGTACATCTGACTGGACAATTTCAGGTCCCCTTTTCAACTGGACTTTCCCGTCGAAAACTGGGCACCTGGCAACCCTATGCCCACAGGGTCTCCTGCATCGCCCTCCATGGCCCACCAGTGTCCTGGGTCCCCCTCCATGTTCCCCTGCTGCAGATCCAAGATCAGACAGCGCAACTCCATGCTAATGCTCGGTGTGCCCCTCACCCCCAGTCCACCGCCCTTCCAATCACCTCCCACTCCCTCCATGCCCTCCTTCTGGACTCCTGCCCCCTGGATCCGCCCCTGCTTACCTTCCCCCTCTCCATGCCCCCCATCACTGGCTCACTCCAGCAGCAACTGCAGCAAAGGCGGGAGTCAGCAGAAGGTCAGTTTAAATTATAAATGTTTACATTATTTCTACTGTAAATAGTGCTCTCTGTGCACATCAAACCAGCTCTTTATAACTTGGGAATTTCCCAAATACCCCCTTCCTTCCCCCCTCCCCCTCCAAAATCAACTCAAAGGCACCTCTCCCCCAGCAAAGCCAATAAAACAAACATGAAGGCTGGACACCAAACCCTTCTAGAGACAGGATGCGTCCCCCCCACCCCAAAAAAGAAACAATTAGGGCATTTTCCAATGACAGAGACACTTTTGAAACACCGTAACTTCCAAATCTCTCTCTGAATTTCACCAAACTTCCCAAAAATTCCCATCCCAGGGATGAATCATAGAATCATAGAATATCAGGGTTGGAAGGGACCTCAGGAGGTCATCTAGTCCAACCCCCACTGGGTGTGGAGATGTGGCAGGTGGAATTTGGGGGGGGGCTCGGTTTATTTTTGAGAAAGCTGAGGGGTGGAGGGGAGTATTTTAAAAAGTCAGATTTACAGGGAGAATCTAAGTTCAGCTTTACCTGTGGGTCAATTCCTGCTGCTTCGTAATGAAGTATCCTGAAAGGAGGCCTAGAAGTAAATAGGAGTGTGAGTGAATAGGGAAATAGACACCAAGCCTTATTCTCCACGGTCTTGCACCTTGCATCATCATTTTCACCTGTGCAAGATGCGTGTATTATTATTATTATTATTATTTATGTATTATTATTATTTAATTCCCGCAGCTCCCAGGAGCCCCAATCATGGACCAGAATGCCATTGTGCTAGGAACAAACAATTATATCATGTTCCTTTGTAATCTGGTAGCATTTCACATCCACTCAGCAGTAGTATTAATCATCAACCAGGGTGCAAGGCACTGGAGAATCAACCCACACGGTCAAAGCAAGAGCTAACTAGATTCTAAGTCTTGTCCACTAACTTAGCCATTAGTGCCCGGCAATCAAGGTAGTGGCACCAGTGCTGATTCCTTAATTAACACAAAAAGAACAGGAGTACTTGTGGCACCTTAGAGATTAACAAATTTATCTGAGCATAAGCTTTCGTGGGCTACAGCCCACTTCATCAGATGCATGTAGTGGAAAATACAGTAGGTATATAGTGTGTATGGTAACACCCATTGTTTCATGTTCTCTGTGTATATATATATATCTTCCTACTGTATTTTCCACTACATGCATCCGATGAAGTGGGCTGTAGCCCACGAAAGGTTATGCTCAAATAAATTTGTTAGTCTCTAAGGTGCCACAAGTACTCCTGTTCTTTTGGCGGATACAGACTAACAGGGCTGCTACTCTGAAACCTGTCATTAATTTACACAGTTTGCCTTTATGCAGTGTAGTTGTAGCCCTGTTGGTGGCAGGATATTACAGAGACAAGGTGGGTGAGGTAAGATCTTTTATTGGACCAACTTCAGCTGATGAGAGAGACACAAGCTTTCTAGCCACAGAGCTCTTTGTCAGGTCTGGGAAAGGAATTCCCAGCCTCACAGCAAAATGCAGGGTGGAACAGATGGTTTAGGGTAAGTAGTTAGCACATATTGTAAGGGACCATTCAGGGTAGAGTGGCCCATTAACACCTCTGCAGTCATAGGACAAGAGGGGTCAGTGGGCTGTAACAAGCCATAAATCCAGTGTTCTAGAACAAAAGTTGGTCCAATAAAAAATATTACTTCGCCCACCTTGTCTCTATAGTTTGCCTTTGTCCAGCCTGAGTGGTCAGCACCAGTTTGGCTGCATGAATTGCTGAGTCAATGCTATTCCCAAATGGCCGCTTGTGCCTCTCCGCCCCCTCCCCCGAGACCCCCTTGGCCGCTGCTTGCTCCTCTCCCCACCTCCCCCAGGCCCCCTCAACCGCCACTTGTGCCTCTCCCCCCCCCAGCTCCTCTCGCCTGCCACTCGTGCCTCTCCGTCCCCTCCCCTGAGACCCCGTTGCTCGCTGCTTGCTCCTCTCCCTCCCTCCCCCAGGCCCCCTCGCCCACCACTCGTGCCTCTCCCCCCCGCCCAGGCCCTCTCGCCCACCACTCGTGCCTCTCCGTCCCCTCCCCCGAGACCCCGTTGCTTGCTGCTTGCTCCTCTCCCTCCCTCCCCCAGGCCCCCTCGCCCACCACTCGTGCCTCTCCCCCCCACCCAGGCCCTCTCGCCCACCACTCATGCCTCTCCGTCCCCTCCCCTGAGGTGGAGAGGAGCGAGCGGCAGGCAGGGGGGCCTCGGGGGAAGAGGCAGAGTGGGGGCCAGACGAGGTGCAACGTGGGCAGAGACCCGGGGGAAGAAGCGGAGCAGGAGCGGGGCCTCAGGGCAGAGCGGGGGCGGAGCATGGGCGGGGCCAGGGGCCAGGTGTCGGTGGCCCCCCCAACTTCTCCAGAGCTTCCGCCTGTGGCGCTCCAAAGGCGGCAGGGGGAGGGAGGGAGAACCTGATACTGGGAGTTGAGTTGGGAGACTGGGCCTGGGTAAGGACGCGACTGGGAGCCAAATGGGAGACAGAGACAAGCTGGGAACAGAAGACTAGGACTGGGAACCAGGGAGGGAAATGGTGGGTGATGGCTGGGAGCCGGTAGGTGAACAGGGAGACTGAGATAAGATGAGGAGCTGGGGGGAGACTGGGACTAGGAACCAGTGGGAAGGAGGGAGAGGGAGAAGGGAGACAGGTCTGAGGAGGAGCTGGGATGTGGGAGGAGAATTGGGACTGGCAGGGCAAAGAGACTGGGACAAACTGCTGAGGGGGGCACTGAGACTGGATGAGTCCAGAGAGAAAGGCTGGAACTGGGAGCCAGGGGTGTGTGATGGGGCATCTGCCCCACACTGGCCCATAAGGGGTTAATAGAGACCTAGGGAGGTTGCGCAGGAGGCAGCCAATTGGAGAGGGGCTCTGAGGAGCAGCCTATCAGGGCCGTGCTGGCCCATATAAGAAAGGCTGCAGAGCAGAGAACAGCTTCAGTCATTCCCTGGAGCTTGAGGAGGGAGGTGGTTGGGCTGCCTTGCAGGCAGAGGGCAACAAGCATCCTGGACCGACCGGTGCTGCAGGCAGAGACCCGGGGAGCTAAAGGCAGCTCCTGGTGGGCTGGAGGGATCTGCAGGCTGAGGCCCTGAGGCAAGGGCAAAGAGGGTGCTGGGGCCATGGGGAAGTGGCCCAGGGAAATCTAGTGAGGAGTCGGAGGGGACACAGCAAGTGATGGCCATCTACAGGGTCCCTGGGCCAGGGTCTGGAGTAATGGGGTGCCACTGAGGAAGTGGCCAGACATTGGGCTGCAGTTGCCACTAGGGGACAGCTGGACAGCTGACGGGCTGTGTCCTGAAGAGGACGTTGTGGTCCTTGGAACGACACGGGTCCAGGAGCAGAAGTGGCGGCGGCAGCGAGACATCACCAGAAGAAGGCACACTGGCTAGAGGAGCTAATCCCCAGGACAGCCAGTAGGCAGCGCTGCAGTGGTGAGTAGCATACCGTCACAGGAGGACAACTGGGCGCTAGGATGGGGACAGAGACAAATCAGGGGGGTGGAACTGGGACTGGTTGGGCAAAGAGAGTGGGGACAAGAGGGCAGGAGGACTGGGAATGGCTGGGTAAGAAGACCAGGAATGGGAGCAAGGGAGAGACTGGGACTGGGAGCCAAGGAGGGGGAACTGGGAGCCAGTGGGTGTGGGGAGACTGAGATCAGACAAGAAGCTGGGGAGGAGATTAGACCTAGCTGAGCATGGAGAGTGGGTCTGGGAACCAGTAGGACAAGGGAAGGAGGTGAGGGGAAGGAGGCGATTAGGACAAGGAGCTAGAAGGGGGGGAAGCACTGAGATTGGATGAGGAGCCCAGGAAGGGAGACTGGGGGAGCCTTTGGGATGAGGAATGTCGTAGGGGGGCAGAGTGAGAAAGTGAGTGGGGGAAGGGTGGAACTGGGGCTGGTTGGGCAAGGAGTGCGGAAGTAAGAGTGGAGGGCAAGGGGAGACTGAGATTGAGATGGGGAGTCCAGAAGAGTGACTCTAGGACTGGGACCAGGCAGAAGGGGCCAAGCTTGTGGGGAATGGGCAGAAAAGTCCATGCCCACTAAATAACACACCTTTCCATAGCCTGGAATGGAAGATTCCCGAGTCTCACCATTCCTCTGCTGTCAGCAAATATCTGCGAACCTCACTGGCAAAGTGTTCCATCCCCAGCGAGTGCTGGTCCACACAGAGGATGACAACCTACTACTGCTGTCACTTACTACTTTAGCTCAAGTGGCATGGATCTGTACAGTAGATCTAAAGGTTCCGACCATGCACATTTCAATGTGATGCCACATGATGGAATTTCTGGGATTTTTAGTTTGTTTTTTAGAAAAACCTGAGATATGACACTCAAAAACTTGTTAAACACATTAGTAAGGTTGCAGAGTCGTGCACTCAAAAGTTAGAATATGCCAGAATTTAGGTTGCCAGGGCAACCTTAATTCCCCCTGTGCATTATGACACTATCTTTAATGACATGACCACATACTACTTGTTTCCACAGGACCCTCGCCTCACTCAGTGCACAGACTGGACCTGCTCTGGGGATGAATCAGGCTCTTCAGTGAAGGAGGCTGTTGTCTGAAGGACCCTACCTCATTGTGTGATCCTCATTTTCTGAGTGCTTGACTTGAGGCCCTGGGGTCTGATATGCAGACGTGCTGAGCACTCACAGCTACAACTGAAGTCACTGGAAGATGTGCTTTGAACTAGGGCTGTTGATTAATCACAATTAACTCACGCGATTAACTAACTCAAAAAAATTAATCGTGATTAATTGCAGTTTTAATCGCACTGTTAAACAGTAGAATACAACTGAAATTTAATAAATATTTTGAATGTTTTTCTACATTTTCATATATATTGATTTCAATTACAACACAGGATACAAAGTGTATATTCTTTTTTATTACAAATATTTGCACTGTAAAAATGATAAACAAAAGAAATAGTATTTTTCAATTCACCTAATATAAGTACTGTAGTGCAATCTCTTTGTCATGAAAGTGCAACTTACAAATGTAGATTTTTTTTTTGTTACATAACTGCACTCAAAAACAAAACAGTATAAAACTTTAGAGCCTACAAATCCACTCGGTCCTACTTCTTGTTCAGCCAATTGCTCAGACAAACAAGTTTGTTCACATTTGCAGGAGATACTGTTGCCCTCTTCTTATTTACAGTGTTACCAGAAAGTGAGAACAGGCATTTGCTTGGCACTTTTGTAGCCGGCATTGCAAGATATTTATGTGCGAGATATCTAAACATTCGTATGCCCCTTCATGCTTCGGCCACCATTCCAGAGGACATGCTTCCACGGAGATGACGCTCATTAAAAAAATAGTGTGTTAATTAAATTTGTGACTGAACCCCTTGGGGGAGAATTGTATGTCTCCTGCTCTGTTTTACCCGCATCCTGCCATATATTTCATGTTATAGCAGTCTCGGATGATGACCCAGCACATGTTCATTTTAAGAACACTTTCACTACAGATTTGACAAAATGCAAAGAAGGTACCAATGTGAGATTTCTAAAGATAGCTACAGCATCGACCCAAGGTTTAAGAATCTGAAGTGCCTTCCAAAATCTGAGAGGGTTGAGGTGTGGCGCATGCTTTCAGAAGTCTTAAAAGAGCAACACTCCGATGTGGAAACTACAGAACCCGAATAGGGTGACCAGATGTCCCGATTTTATAGGGACAGTCCCGATTTTGGGGTCTTTTTCTAAGGCCTGGTCTACACTAGGACTTTAATTCGGATTTAGCTGCCTTAATCCGAATTAACCCTTCACCCGTCCACACTACAGAGCCAGTTAATTCGAATTAAAGGGCCCTTTAAATCGATTTCTGTACTCCACCTCGACGAACGGAGTAGAGCCTAAATCAATTTTGTTAATTCGAATTAGGGTTAGTGTGGACGCACACCACCGAATTACTGTGTTTAAGTTAATGGGGTAGTGTGGCCGCACACCACCGAATTAATGTGGTTTAAAACCGAATTAAGGTGCTTAGTGTGGCCGCGCACAATCGAATTTATACAACCTGTTTCCCAAATTCGAATTATCTAAATTCGGATTAATCCTGTAGTGTAGACATACCCTTATATAGGCTCCTATTACCCCCCACCCCCATCTCGATTTTTCACATTTGCTGTCTGGTCACCCTAAACCCAAACCACCAAAAAAGAAAATCAACCTTCTGCTGGTGGCATCTGACTCAGATAATGAAAATGAACATGCGTCGGTCTGTACTGCTTTGGATTGTTATCGAAAAGAACCCATCATCAGCATGGACGCATGTCCTCTGGAATGGTGGTTGAAGCATGAAGGGACATATGAATCTTTAGAGCATCTGGCATGTAAATATCTTGCGATGCCGGCTACAACAGTGCCATGAGAACGCCTGTTCTCACTTTCAGGTGACATTGTAAACAAGAAGCAGGCAGCATTATCTCCTGCAAATGTAAACAAACTTGTTTGCCTTAGTGAATGGCTGAACAAGAAGTAGGACTGAGTGGACTTGCAGATTCTAAAATTTTACACTGTTTTATTTTTGAATGCAGTTTTTTTGTACATAATCCTACATTTAAGTTCAACTTTCACGATAAAGAGATGCACTAAAGAACTTGTATCAGGTGAATTGAAAAATACTATTTCTTTTTTTTTACAGTGCAAATACTTGTAATCAAAAATAAATATAAAATGATCTCTGTATACTTTGTATTCTGTGTTGTAATTGAAATCAATATATTTGAAAATATAGAAAACATCCAAAAATATTTAAATAAATGGTATTCTATTATTGTTTAACAGTGCGATTAATCACGCGATTAATCGTGATTAATTTTTTAATTGCTTGACAGCTCTACTTTGAACATTAGCACTGCAATGCTAAGTACTCTGAAAAAATCAGGTCCTAGGAATCTCAAACTGAGCACCCAAAATTAGCGAACACTTTTGACCTTGATTTCTCTGTTCCCCAGTTGTAAAATGGGTTTAATACCCCCGTACCTCACAGGGGTTTTGTGAAGATAGATTAATTAATGTTTGTGAAACGCTCGGATACTAGAGTAATGAGCATCCTAGAAAAGCCCACGAGGAAATAAATAATTCTGCCTTCAAAGCAGGGACTGAATAGTGGACAGTAAAAAAGACTGGGGGCCACACATTGAACAGCAAGGAGAAAACAAAGTACTGAATAGCTACTGATTAACTGAGCACCGTCCATCCTGTGCACTGAATGAGGCAGAGGTCCTGTGGAGATAACCGTATGTGATCCTGTAACTAAAGACTATCATAACGCATATGCACAAGCAGGCCAAATTAAGATTTCACGGGTAAGCTTCGTTCTGGCATTTCCTAACTTTTGAGTGCTTGACTTTGCAACCTTAATCATGTTCCTTTAATAGTGTGTGTGTGTGTGTGTGTGTGTGTGTGTGTGTGTGTGTGTGTGTAATGTACATTGTTTTGCTGGGGGCTGAGTGAAACCTCATTTGACGCTAGTAGGTAGAAGAGCTGCCTCTTCATTGAGGATAAGTGTAAAAACAATCAAGCTTCTTTCTACAATAGATAGCTGAAGCAATAGAAGCCGCCACTCAAAAGACAGGCCATGCGCAAAGCTGGCCAGGAATCTGAGCTATGTGGGTGGAGGGGTTTGAATGCAAATACAGGGGTCAAGGTATTCTTGGAGGGAGATCTGTGTGTGAGAGAAGGAGCAGAAACACCACAGACGCACACAGACAGCAGCAAGGAGGCCTCAGAGACAGACAGATAAGCACTTTGTAGTGTGAACCTAGGAAAAAGCAAAGAGCGAGAGAGAGCTTTGTGGGCAGAGTACTGGCTGGAAAGAGGCTTGGAACTGTAAGCAAAGAAATTGTCTCCAGCTGTTTGATTCCTGGTGTGTTCAGGGAAACAGTCCTTGGTACATTCTTGTAAATAAACAGGATTGCATCATGGACATACCTGACTCCATCAATTTCTCCTCCTAACAGAAATAACCCACAAGACCCAGAATATTGATTATTCACTTGAGTCACAAGAGGTAATTATATATTTGGAGGGCATATTTATGGGTATGAATCTGTTCCTTTCTGTCACCTGTCCTGCAGAACAGGTCCAGATACTATTGTCAAGGCTGATTCCCCACTCTGGCACTTCGAGTGCAGAAGGTGGGGGCCCGCAAGGATTCTAAAAATTAATACTGGCCATTCCAGGCTGGTATTAAACTCCCATGGTTACATCTTTTCTCTGACCTTGGATGGGTAGATGCTGCCACCACCGAAGTGCAGAACCCCTTTGAGAGCCCAGGAAGGCACAGTTGGGAATTCCTTCCTGTGGGGTACCCTCAAGCCCTTTCACCCCACCCTGGGGAAGAGCTGAGAAGAAAAAAAAAAAAGGAACTCAGCTGTTGCCACCAGCTAATTACACAACAGGTGCACAAACCTCTTAAGACACAAAAATCCAATTCTGTTCTTTAAAAAGGTAAATTGTATTAATTAAAAAAAAGAAAATACATCTGGGAACTCAGGCTATTGCTAGATTTTAAAAGAGCAACTACAAGGATTAAGCACCAAGAATAGCTTTCTTGAGGTCCAGCTTACAGGTTACAAGCAAAACAAAAGCATCTGGGGTTAGCACAGAGGGGTCTACAAGCCATAAAGAAATAAAAAAGGATAAACCTAATCACGTCTTCCTAGACATTTCCTGATCTACTTACATAGCTGGGGTTTCAAATGAGTAGTTTCTAGGTATGATACCGAGGATTTTTCATACCTGGCCTCAAACTTCTTACAGCATAGCTGTTGCCCAGTCCACCTCTCTCCGGGAGAACAACAGACAGACAGACAAAAGGGGCGTCTTTGTTTCAATTTTAAAAAGTTCTAGCCCCCCCATTGGCTCTTTTGGCCAGGTGCCCACTCACTTCCTTTTACCTATACATCGATGTGAGACTTTTTAACCCTTTACAGGTAGAGCAATTAGAGAACAGCTACTAAGAGGGATTTTATAGCTACTGGCTGGCTGGGTGTCCATAAAAGGGAGCTATACGCCCCCTTCATTTATCACAACTATATATTGTGTTTTGACCTTCGGGTTATGTGCAGATGTGGTCGCCCCTTCTCAAAAAAGATATGTGGGAATTGGAAAAGATTCAGAAAAGGGCAACAAAAATGATTAGGGTATAGAACAGCTGCCGAATGAGGAGAGATTAATAAGACTGGGACTTTTCAGCTTGGAAAAGAGATGACTACGGGGGGTATGATGGAGGTCTATAAAAACAAGACTGGTGTGGAGAAAGTAAATAAGGAAGTGTTATTTACTCCTTCTCATAACACAAGAATTAGGGGTCACCAAATGAAATTAATAGGCAACAGGTTTAAAACAAATAAAAGGAAGTATTTTTTCACACAACGCACAGTCAACCTGTGGAACTCCTTGCCAGAGTATGTTGTGAAGGCCAAGACTATAACAGGGTTCAAAAAAGAACTAGATAAATTCATGGAGGATAGGTCCATCAATGGCTATTAGCCAGGATGGGCAGGGATGGTGTCCCTAGCCTCTGTTTGCCAGAAGCTGGGAATGAGCGAAAGGGGATGGATCACTTGATAATTCCCTGTTCTGTTCATTCCCTCTGGGGCACCTGGCATTGGCCACTGTCGGAAGACAGGATACTGGGCTAGATGGACCTTTGGTCTGACCCAGTGTGGCCGTTCTTATGTTCTGATACCAACACTCGTACATTGTTGATTTCAGTGGGGCTTGTGCGTGTATAGCTAAGGGTGGAATCTGGCCCATAGGATTTATTCCAAATATAAACAAGAGCTGGCAAGAGCCAATGGGTTGTGCCTCCACTCGAAATCCAATTTACAATTTTCCTTTCGTTCAGACTGGAACGACCCATGTTTACAAAGCGGGTTCCAGTCCCAGCTTGGGCTGTGATTGATTGTGATCAAGACTTCCAAAACCAATTAGTGGTTTGGGACGGGTTGATTTTTTCCCCCCCTATGCCCAGCTTAAGACACACACACACACCCCTGAAAATCAGGCCCCGTAGGTGTCTCCAGTTGGACACCCAAAAACGGTGACCACTAGTCACACTGGAAAATCTTGGCCTGCATATGGTGTCTGCAACCTGCTGATTTGTTACTTTATTATTTGTATTGCAGTAGAACCCCCATAGAACTAAGATGAGGGCCCCACTGAACAAGGCGCTGTACGTAGTAAAACAGCCCCCACAGAGCTTACAAAACAGAGGGTGGGAAGAGGAACACACAGAGGTGAAATGATTTTCCCACGGTCAGGATTAGAACCCAGGTCTCTGACGTCTAGCCCAATGCTCTACCCATTAGACCATACTGCCTTCTGCGCTCTTCACTGGCTGGTTTTTGGTTGCAATGTATATTTCTTAAAACGCTCTGGCTAAAGAAGACTATTTGTACATAGTGTTTATTAATGTTTCACCTGCTTTGAAACAGGGAATGCAAGCACTCTGGTAAGTGGATTGGCTGTGTAGTTTCATTGTGGCATCTGTAATTCTACAGCCTTTACAGATATTCAGCTCCTGCTCATGGTGAGCAATCCCTTTGCAGTCAATGCTCAAAACGGAGCGGAAGGTAATATTGTCTTACCTAAACTATATCTGAAGGAATAAATCATTGATGCTTTGGCCAGCAATTGAACTTGCATGTTGCCCATTCAAGGAGTGGGAGTCATAAGACAACACTGTCACAGTAAATTGTCTGCTAACAGAATGGTAGACAGGATACATATACTCACTCTGACTGAGCTCCCAACACTGAGCTAGGCACCTCCCAGTTCAGATCAGACAACCAAGCCCCAAAGAGCTGCCCATCCTCCTAGGATGGAGGAGGGACTCATCAACAGGGAGGAGTTAACGGAGGAAAGACATCAGCCGCCTTAGTGAGATTTATGCAGTTACTCAACAGGAGCTGATGCAGAATTATTTTTCTTTGTTGAATATAAATACAAATATATCAATGTCATTGTATTGTTTGCATCACCCAGTTAACTGGTTGTGTCCCAAGACCGCAGGGTTTAGAGGAAAGTGCATGGAGTGAGAGTGAAGAAGCTCCAAGTTTTAATCTTGGATCTGCCACTGACCCCCAGCACGGCCTTTTGCATGTCCCTTCAGTTCTCTGCCTCAGTTTCCCCATCTGTAAAACGAGAATACTCATTTGTCTCCTTCACGGGAGTGCAGTGAGATTACGTGTCTACAGCCCTTTGAACATGCAGCTCAATCAGGAATGGGTGTGAAATGCTACCCAATCAGAAGGCTCGCACTTTGCATGGATGTGCTTTACACCTAAGGCATTGGAGAATCAGGCCCATACAACACTCTGTAAGGGCTACACAATATTATTATTATTACTGTTAGACATTTACACTAGGGTTCTACATCGACTCTTTCCAGGAATCTCTGTGTCCCATGCCATTTCTTGTTTAACCTCTTACTGGTTTTAAATCAATGGAAAAGCAAAACTACACGCACAGGGAATTAGAAGATATACAAGCGCTCCAGCTGCTTTGATCATTTCCAGGGTGCACATAAGCTCTTAAGCCAGCTGAACTTGTCCCTTTGTGTAGGGTAGGGTTACCATATTTTAATAAAATAAAAGGAGGACACTTCACGGGGCCCCGGCCCAACTCCGCCCCTTCCCCGCCCCAGCCCCGCCCCAACTTCGCCCCTTCCCCAAAGTCCCCGGTTCCGGCCCGCCCCGGCGGCTCCGGTGACTCCAGCTCGGCTCGGGCTCCAGCACCAGCACCGGCCAAGCGGCTCCGGCCGGCAGCCGAGCGGCTCCGGCCCTGGTCCCAGCAGCTCCGGCCCAGCTCGGCTCGGGCCCCGATTCTGGCCGAGCGACTCTGGCCCGGCCCCAGCCCTGGCCGAGCGGCGCCAGCCGGCGGCCAAGCACCGCCAGCCCCAGCGGCTCCAGCCCGGACCCAAACCCCACAACCCCTCCCTATTTTCCCGGATATGTCCGGCTTTTTGGAATTTCCTCCCAGACGGGGATTTGAGGACCAAAAAGCCGGACATGTCCGGGAAAATCCGGACGTATGGTAATCCTAGGTAGGAGAATCTCTAGGGGGTATCCTATCCCCTCTCCTCTGTTACCAACCCCACTTTAAATGACTAGAATTGTTTAAAATCTAATTTACTTCTCCCCCCCCCAGTGCTGTTTGCATCTCCCAGGCAGCTGGGACAAAGGAAATAGCCCTCAGGACACTTTCACTTAGGTTTCACTTTCACTTTCAGGTTCTCACTTCTCAAGTCAGCACCCTGCAGCATGGTTTGGGTTGCAAAGGCTGCAGGAGCCAATGTTGTCTCATCTGGTTACAGTCACGTGCAAAGCCCCTGTTCACTGATGCATGTTTTTGGACAGAAACAATTTCTACTCCTAGTCAGGGACTGAAGCTGGCTTGTCTACACATTGCCTCCTGCCCGCTTGTCCAGCCTGGCCTTAGGGACCCTCCCGCTGGAGTCTGTGGAAAGCCCTGCACTGTGAATAGATCAAATGGAGCACACCCCAGGATGGCTTTGGGGCCTCACTCACCTGGCAGGCGCTACCGTGCGTTTCGGACACCATTTTTTGCCCCGAGGACAGTGGCGTGAAGTTCTCCATCCGTCCCTCCTCTGGCACTGGTGGGATGGGATCACATCAGCCCCGCGTTACCTCCTCTCCTGTGTGTCCCTAGGCCTTTCTTATGAAGAGCGGTGGCACTGGATGCCTCCGGTGGGCAGGTAACAGGACTCATCCTTGATAGCAGGAGGACATGGGTGCTGCTCCACAGTTAGCGCTGAAAGACCCAGGCCAAGCTAAACCTTACCTCTCTGAGCTCCCCTATAGCTCCCCTATAGCAGTGGGGATCTCTGAGCCACCCCTATAGCAGTGAGGCTCCCTGAGCTCCCCTATAGCAGTGAGGCTCTCTGAGCTCCCCTATAGCAGAGAGGCTCTCTGGGCTACCCCTATAGCAGTGGGGATCTCTGAGCCACCCCTATAGCAATGGGGCTCTCTGAGCTCCCCTATAGCAGTGAGGATCTCTGAGCTCCCCTATAGCAGTGGGGCTCTCTGAGCTCCCCTATAGCAGTGGGGCTCTCTGAGCTCCCCTATAGCAATGGGGATCTCTGAGCCACCCCTATAGCAATGGGGCTCTCTGAGCTCCCCTATAGCAGCAGGGATCTCTGAGCCACCCGTATAGCAGTGAGGATCTGTGGGCTCCCCTATAGCAGTGGGGATCTCTGAGCTCCCCTATAGCAATGGGGCTCTCTGAGCTCCCCTATAGCAGCGGGGATCTCTGAGCCAGCCCTATAGCGATCTCACCAGCTAGCCCTATAATAATGGGGATCTGTGAGGTCCGCTATCGCCATGCGGATCTCTGAGCTAACCCTACAGCGACGGGGATCTCTGCGCTGCCTCCCCGCAGATCTGCGCCGCTCCTGTCCCCCCCACACACACCCGCCCGCCCGCACAGGCCTCTCTGCGCAGCTGATCCCAGTCCCAGGCAGCGCGGGGCTGCGGCTCGGGAGGGCGGAGCGAACGGCGGGCGCTCGCTGAGCCGGGAGAACACCACCGGCGGCCAGAGGGAGGTAGGAAACCGAGTCGGGCGGCGGCGGCAACCCAAGAACAAAGCCGAGCCCGGAGAGACCGCGGTGGGCGGGCCGGCTCTGACTGACAGGCCCAGCAGCCACCGGGAAGGGCAGAAGGAAACGGCGCGGGCGGGCCCGGCGGGAGCCAATGAGAAAAGTCTGCCGTCCGGGGCGAGCGCCTCAAATAATCTGGCTCAGCTGATCGTCTCCAGCCGAGAGTTGTTTTCGAAGCGAGGGAGCGCTGCAGCCAGGCGGGCGGGCGAGGGCTCTCTTTTGTTGCATGGGTTTTTAGCCGTTGTTGTGAGTGGGGTGGGGGGGATTTTCCCCGCCCCCGGTTTTTTCCCCCCCCCCCGTTTTATCCCATTGCAGCCCGCTCCCCTCCCCCCATGAGTGGGACCGTCTCTGCCCCCCCAGCCGGGGCCATGCCCGCCATCCCCTACCCCGTGGAGCTGGGGCTGACGGTGCTGCACACCGCCCTGTACGCCTCCCTCTTCCTCTTCGCCTACCTGCAGCTCTGGCTGCTGCTCTGCTACGGGGAGAAGCGGCTGAGCTACCGCCCGCTCGGCCTCTCCCTCTGCCTGCTGTGGGCAGCGCTCCGCACCGTGCTCTTCTCCTGCTACCTGCAGAACTCCCTGCGGGCCGCCCCGCTGCAGCGCCAGCCGTTCCCCCACTGGCTGCTCTTCTGCTCCCCGGGCTGCCTGCTCTTCGCCGGCCTCTGCCTCCTCAACCTCTACTTCGCAGAGGTAAGTGGGGGTGTGTGTGTGTGTGTGTGTGCGCCCCCTGTGCGGGGAGTGTGTGTGTGTGTGCGTGTGTGTGTGCGTGCCCCCTGTGCGGGGACTGTGTGTGTGTGTGTGCGTGCCCCCTGTGCGGGGA
>NW_020664540.1:13835047-13852820 GCF_002925995.2 Terrapene triunguis | reverse complement strand
TGTGTGTGTGTGTGTGCGCCCCCTGTGTGTGGGGACTGTGTGTGTGTTTACCAATTTCTGCAAACTTGGGGCTGGGGAGGGGAAAGGCTGCGGGGATTTGCCTGGATTTGCTTGACTTACACACACACACACCCTAGTGTCACTTGGGAAGACAAATAACCTCCGTGTGGCTAAACTGGGCTGTGTTGTTGTGTGTGTGTTAAGGGGGACGAGATAAAGTGGTGATAGCAGGGACTGGACGGCTGCCAACCATTACGTCACCAGCTAGAGCCTGTTCTGCTATTGTTGCTGCGTTTCTCTCTTCCCCCTTATTATTATTAGCAGGTTTATTCTTCTGCCTCTTGCTGTGCTGAGGTTCCAGGAACCTCTCGCTGGCCCCGCAAAGCCTAGGCTCAGGGCAAGAGTCACTGCTCAGCCCCTAACACAATGGGTCCGTATTTATCGGGACATCTGCGAGGCCATTGGGTGGCCTTTGTTGTTGTTTGTCACTCGGCTTTCCTTTCTCTCCCTCCAGAGCTTATTTTTTGTGTGTCTGATCCACCCCCCGCCTCCCCCAAATTCCCCAGATATTTATCCGTAGCCCGGCCTCTGATGAGCGGCTCCCCCTTTGCATGGACTCTGATGAAGCAAGTCACAAACTAATCTGGCAAGACTTTTGCCTTCCCTCTGCAGCTCTCAGCTGTTTAACAGCCTCACAAAGGAATCTCCAACACACTGAAATCCTTCAGTCACAGGGGAATTATGATTTCATTTTCCCTAGGACATTGGCATTCACATGATAACACACAAGATGAGCAGCACAGTTTCTTCTACATTTCTTCCCATTTCTTCCCCCCCAACACCATCACCTGAACACTGGTGAAGCTGTCGATTTTTAAAAACTGTCAAAGCTATAAACACAAGTCATTATGTAACATTTGTTGTTTGACTGCTGTCTTCTCTGCCAAATTCCGATTTACCTATCAATAGGTATTCAATACAGTATGCCCCCAAAAGGCAAAGGGAAGAGGGGATAATTGGGCTCGTATTGGTAACAATGTGCCTGGATTTTGTTACACTTGTAAATTACTTAAATGCTGCAGTATGTTTATGTGCATCGGACTTTCTTCAAAGCTTAAAAAGATCCTTAAGTAATGAGCTAACTCTCTTTCTGAAATTGCAAACTAAATTTAAATAGGTGAGGTAAAGGGAAAGACAAAACTTCTTGTTTTGCAAGGAGAACTGACTGGGGGGGATGGGTTTGAGGAGGGGTGTTTGTCTTGATGCTATAACTAGGCAGGAAAAAATAAATATTAATCTAAATGTCAAAAGCTATGGAATTTGAATTGGTGAGGGGGAATCTAGGATAATTTTTAGCAAAGACAAGCATACTTGGTTGGGGGGCTGGAGCCTCAACTAGCCTCTAGGGTCACAAACACTAGAGCCGTGGTTTTCAACCTTTTTTCATTTGTGGACCCATTTTAAAAAAATTCAAGTGGTGGTGTGGATCCCTTTGGAAATTTTAGGCCTAGTCTGCAGATCCCCATTGGTCCATGGACCACAGGTTGAAAACCACTGCAGTGGTGTAAAATCCTGTCCGTATATAATGCCTGCATCTGTAATTTTCATTCCATGCATCTGAAGAAGTGGGGGTTTTTACCCACGAAAGCTTATGCCCAAATAAATCTGCTAGTCTTTAAGGTGCCACCGGACTCCTTGTTTTTGTAAAATCCTTGTGGGTCAGAATGGCAGCCTTTACTTGCACACGTGTAAGCAACTACACTTGGTGCAAGGTGGTGGACAACTGGGCCCATGGAGTTTCTGAGAAGGCAGGGGTAGAGAGTGCCTGCAACGTCTAAACCATTTGTTCGCCTGCCTGCCAGAAGAACTGAGCTCTACAGATGAAACTGGCAAGGTTAGACTGGAGCAACCCCCCGTGTTTACACTTCTTACTTTGGCTCTAAGATTGTCCTAGATTGTTAACTAATCAGTAAGGAACTGCCTTGATTTAGCTTATGATGACTCCTGATGAACCAGCTAAATGGATACAGGGCACTCTTAAACTGAAACAAGAGGTGCAACCACAAGGGGGCCACTCCAATGTAAAAGCTGTTCCTAAATGGAATTGGGGGAAAGTGGGTGCAGCTCTTGCATTGACAAGGCCGTTGGTATAGAATTGCAACTTGCTAAATGGTGACACTTAAACAAACTAGCTAACACTGTCCTTCAGTTCTTGATAATGATCTGCGAATGGGTGATATGGAAAACCCTGTCCACCTAATAACGTCTTTGGAACTGTAGATGTAAGTCAGATATTTGAATCATGGTGTACTACAAGCTGGTGGTAAGTACCTCTTTTAAAGCAGAACATTAGGCTAGTTACCCATTGGCTTTCTTGTGCAATGTTCTTGGAGAAGATTGAATAATCACGGCCTTTAGGACTGTGCAGAGAGGTGGCATTTTTTTCCTCAGTGCTTCTATATCTCCAGTCACTGTGGCTCCCAGCTGGCCTGGTGTATGAGAACCGCATCCTTTAGCTCACAAACAATTCCCAAGTGTGAAAGTGGTGCTGGGGTGTGAGGGTAAACTGCACTAGGCTTCTATTTCACAAACACCTACTGACAAATCACATTCTTTCTGTATGTATTACCTGTTTTGAAAAACACCCCTCTTCTACTCCCCCCCCCCCCCCCCCAAAAAAAAAAACAGAATAAAAGATGACTAGATGACTCTGGGCTTCCAGCCCCACTATGTAATTTTCCTGTTCAACTTGTCAACGCTCATTTTAAGAGCCTTATTCTTGGTCGCCAGAGACATGCTGCTTTAGCAATAGCAGTTGTGGTTTTCCTTCTGTTGCTAGCTAGTTACGTGTTTTGATGCTCCAAATGGAAAAGCAGTAGATACATAACCTGCATGTCTCCTTACTCCATCTCAACTCATTAAAATAGGTTCTGCTTTCATCTTAACTTCATCAGGCTTATTCTGAACTCTAGCTTTGTTGGATATGTCCAAGTCAGCAATTTGTCTCAAATGCGGCATTTTTTTCCCCCCATCATGCCTCCAAAGAGGTGTATCTTCAAATTTTAAATCCAACTGTCAATGATACTCCAGATGAGACCTAAAATAGCTTTTGCTTTTTTTAATTTTGCAGCCAGTGGATATCTTGGCATCTTCCTAGTAGGCTAGCTCTGAAAGAAGTCTTCTCCCTCTACTGCCAGTCACTCCCCCTCCTTGATCATCCGGTGGGGCCTCTTATGAGTAACTTCAGCCACAGCAACCACTCACTTCCCCTTCTACAAAAGCCTGCTTGAATGTGTTGCCTCCTTGTCACTTCTTATGTATAGCAATATGACTCAGGGCTCTGGCTCTGCCTTGCAGGAGACTAAGAGGTCCTCTCAGCTTGCCTCCCTAAGGTTGGCTTATCCATGACCTCCAACGTGTCTGGGTTTCTCTTTTTAATGGTGTAACTGACTAGATTGCTTCCCCTTCTTTAATTACACTGGAGCAGATGTGCATGTAAATCATATCCAGCCTGGGAGTTCTTGTATCCCAAAAATATCCAAGCTAGATAATGAAACTGAACAGTTTTGTCACTAATCAGAGACCTCCCAAGATGCTCCACATTCATTCTTGTACCCTTAAACCTTTCCTCATTAGCTTTATCTCATTCTCCTGTTTAATGAACATCTAGTATCTATATTTCCTCAACAGTATGACTCTCTCAGGATGGGTTCACTGGGGGGAGGGGATCCTGGACAGTGTTAAAACTGCCCTGTTCACCAGCTAAGGAGTCTCCAGAGATTGGAAGTGCCCACCACCATGTGACATAATAGAGATGCTGCCACCTTTCTGTGCTGGGAAATGCAGGGTGCATCCCAGCAAGCCCTTGTGATTTGTCAGTGACCTTATCAGGGCAGTAACATTCTGGGAGGGGAAAAAAACTAACCTTCCACAGTTTCTGTTCTTGGTTTCCTCTCTTGGTTAGACTGAAGGATGTGATGTGTATGTTTTTTTGCAAACTTTGGATGCTTCTGGGGTGTAGTCCCGGAAGAGCCTGTACTATTACACTGCAGGGGCTTGAACTGTATGTGATTGTAGCAAAGACGTACCTTATACAGAGACTATAGCTATGCTGGCATAATCCTGTAGTGTAGATGGGCCTTCCCATTCCTGTAGGAACACCACCACCTCAAGCAATAGTAGCTACATCAATGAAAGCATTCTTCAATGACCTCGCTGCATCTACACTTTAGAGTTTGGTCAGGGTGTGACCATGCCGACCTATGTAGCTACATCAACCTAACTCTTGAGTGTAGATGGCTCTTAATGACAAAAGAGCCTATCCAAATGTGACCGCTTCATGGTGACCACACACCCGAATGTCTCCATAATCTCTCTTTAAATTAGGCAGTCATGTTCTGTCTCCTCTTATGCTTGGTGAGAGGACTTCCAACAACTTCAGTTAAACCAGGACAGTTCTGAGGAGGAGTATAGAATCCCTTCCATCCAACTGAGAGAAGGGGCTAGTGGTACGTCGCTGTGCTCTCTCCATTTGAGCAGGGGACTTCGGCGGTAACTGTGCTGAGTGTTTGTCTATGTGGAGTACTTACAGCTCTTGGCTCCTGTCAGGCTTGCCCAAAGAAGCTCTGGTAGAGCAAGGGAGCTGTATAGTTCCGCCAGGCCAATAGGGCTCAGCCTACGAGGGCTGGGAACAAATGGCTTCTATCTACAGAACATGAGGCCTAAAACTTTTTGTTTTTGTTCCCCCTAACCTTGGCTGGCTGAGATCACAATCTCATGGCTTCCTCGTCCCTTCCTGTTAATTTTCAACTTGATTCCAGGACATGTAGCCCTATAAAAACTTTGTAGCTAGAAGTCCATGCTCTTATACCTACTAACTGCTTGAGTGGTGGAGTAGCATTGTATATTAATGATGAGGTAGACCCTAAAGAAATTGTAAGTGATGGAATGGATACAAAAATCTGTTTGGGCCAAAATCACATTAGGGAAGAAGGCTACTAGATGTTCCCCCGATACAGTGTTTGGAGTGTGCTACAAACCACCAGGATCCCATTTGGATATGGCTAGAGACCTCTAATGTTTTTAATGAAATAAATACTACTGGGAATTGTAAAAACAACAATGAGTCCTTGTGGCACCTTAGAGACGAACACATTTTATTTGAGCAGAAGCTTTTGTGGGCTAGAACCCACTTCATCAGGTGCATGGAGTGGGGGCGGGGAAGTAGGCAGGTATAAATATACAGCCCATGAAAAGATGGGAGTTGCCTTACCAAGTGGGGGGTCAGGGCTAACCAGGCCAATTCAATTAGGATGGATGTGGCCCATTCCCAGCAGTTGACAAGAAGGTGTGAGTACCAACAGAGGGAAAATTATTTTTTGTAGTGACCCAGCCACTCCCAGTCTTTATTCAGGCCTAATTTGATGGTGTCAAGTTGGCAAATTAATTCCAGTTCTGCAGTTTCTTGTTGAAGTCTGTTTTTGAAGGTGGTTGTTGTTGTTGTTGAAGAATGGCCACTTTTAAGTCTGTTATTGAGTGTCCAGGGAGATTGAAGTGCTCTCCTACTGGTTTTTGAATGTTCTAATTCTTGATGTCTGATGTGTCCATTTAGTCTTTTGCGTAAAGACTGTCCGGTTTGGCCAATGTACATGGCAGAGGGGCATTGCTGGCACATGATGGCATATATCACATTGGTAGATGTGCAGGTGAACGAGCCCCTGATGGCGTGGCTGATGTGGTTAGGTCCTATGATGGTGTCCCTTGAATAGATATGTGGACAGAGTTGGCAATGGGGTTTGTTGCAGGGATTGGTTCCTGGATTAGTGTCTGTGTGGTGTGTAGTTGCTGGTGAGTATTTGCTTCAGATTGAGGGGCTGTCTGTAAATGAGGACTGGCCTGTCTCCCAAGGTCTATGAGAGTGAGGGATTGTCCTTCAGGATAGGTTGTAGATCCTTGATGATGCGCTGGAGAGGTTTTAGTTGGGGGCTGAAGGTGACAGCTAGTGGCATTCTGTTACTTTCTTTGTTGGGCCTGTCCTGTAGTGGGTGACTGACAGTGCCAGAAGGGCAGAAATCTGCTTCTTCACTTCCCCAAGTGGGTATTGTAGT
This sequence comes from Terrapene triunguis, assembly GCF_002925995.2. Lineage (NCBI taxonomy): Eukaryota > Metazoa > Chordata > Testudines > Emydidae > Terrapene > Terrapene triunguis. The sequence continues at coordinate 13,846,713 of NW_020664540.1, read as the reverse complement.
TTTAAGAATGCTTGATAGCGATCCTGTAGGTGTTTGCCTCTGTCTGAGGGATTGGAGCAAATGCAGTTGTATCTTGGGGCTTGGCTGTAGACAATGGATTGTATGATGTGGTCTGGATGAAAGCTGGAGGCATGTAGGTAAGTATAGCAGTCACTAGGTTTCCGGTATAGGTGGTGGTTGTATGACCATCGCTTATTTGCACTGTAGTGTCCAGGAAGTGGATCTCTTGTGTGAACTGGTCCAGGCTGAGGTTGATGGTGAGGTGGAAACTGTTGAAATCCTGGTGGAATTCCTCAAGGGCCTCCTTCCCATGGGTCCAGATGATGATGTCATCAATGTAGCGCAAGTAGAGTAGGGGCATAAGGGGACGAGAGCTGAAGAAGCATTGTTCTAAGTCAGCCATAAAAATGCAGTGCCACTGATCTGAAGGTATACGTTGTCCCCAAATCTGAAATAGTTGTGCATGAGGACAAAGTCACAAAGCTGAGCGACTAGGTTTGCCATGACATTATCAGGGATACTGTTCCTGACGGGTTGTAGTCCATCTTTGTGTGGAATGTTGGTGTAGAGGGCTTCCACATCCATAGTGGCCAGGATGGTGTTTTCTGGAAGATCACCAATGGATTGTAGTTTCCTCAGGAAGTCAGTGGTGTCTCGAAGATAGCTGGGAGTGCTGGTAGAATAGGGCCTGAGGAGAGAGTCCACATAGCCAGACAATCCTGCTGTCAGAGTGCCAATGCCTGAGATGATAGGGCATCCAGGATTTCCAGGTTTATGGATATTGGGTAGCAGGGGCTCTAGGCATGTGTCTGTGTAGATTTGTTCCTGTGCGTCTTCAGGAAGTTTCTTGAGCAGATGGTGCAGTTTCCTTTGGGAATTGTGTGATTATGGGAGACTTTAACTTCCCAGATATAGATTGGAGGACAAGTGCTACTAATAGAAGGGCCTAGATTCTCCTGGATGTGAGAGCTGACAGTTTCTTCACCAAATAGTTACTGAACTAACAAGAGGTGATGCCATTTTTAGATTTGGTAGTGGTGAGGACCCAGTAGAAGAACTGGATGTAGAGGACAACCTTGGTTCTAGTAATTGTGACCTAATTCCATTTAAACTAAATGGAAGGATAAACAAAAATAGGTCTGCAACAAGGGTCCTTGATTTAAAAAAAGCTAACTGTAAATCAAGGGAATTAGTTAGGGAAGAGGACTGGACCAAAGAACTCAAGGATCTGAATGTGGAGGAGGCTTGAAATTACTTTGTCAAAGTTGCAGAAGCGACCTGAAGACTGCATCCTGAGCAAGGGGGGAGGGAAGGGTTGCAGACCAAGCTGGATGAGCAAGCATTTCAAACAAGTGATTTAAGAGAAAGCAAAAAGCGTACAAGAAATGAAAGATGGGATGGATTAGCAAGGAAAGTGACCACTTGGAGGTCAGAAAGTGTGAGGATGAAGTGAGAACTGCCCAAAGCCAAGCAGAGTTGGACTTTGCAAAGGGAATTAAAACCAATAGTGTAAGGTTCTATAGTCCTATTAAATAAGAAAAAACAAGGAAAGATGATGTGGGACTGCTAAACACTGAGGATGGGGTGGAGATTAAAGATTATTTAGGCATTGCCCAACATCTCAACAAATACTCTGCCTCAGTTTTTAATGAGGCTAATGAAGAGCTTAGGGATAGTGGCTAATGGCAATGAGGATATGGAGGTAGAAATTACCCCATCCGAGGTGGAAGTCAAACTCAAACAGTTTAATGGGATGAAACTGGGAGGCCTGGATCACCTCCATCCAAGAATACTAAAAGAACTGGCACATAGAATTGCAAACCCAATCGCAAGGATTTTGAATGAATCTGTGGACTCGGGTTGTACACTATGACTGCTAATTGCTAGTCTAGTTTCTATTTTTAAGAAGCGGGTGGGGGAGTGATTTGGGAAACTACAGGCCTGTTAGCTTGACCTCCATTGTATGCAAGTTCTTGAAACAAATTTTGAAAGGGAAAATCGTTAAGGGCATAGAGGTGAATAGTAATTGGGATAAAATACAACATGGTTTTACAAAAGGTAGATTGTGCCAGACCAACCTGATCTTCTTTGAGAAGATAATTGTGTGGTGTTTGTTTTAAAGGGAAATGTGATCAGTCTAATCAACCTGGATGTCAAACTGAAAGGTGGATACCGAACTGGTTAAAGAGGAGGCTACAACAGGTCATACTGAAAAGTGAACTCTCGGGCTAGAGGGAGGTTACTAGTGGAGTTCCTCAGGATCAGTCTTGGGACCAATCTTATTTAACATTTTTATTACTGATCTTGGTGCAAAAGTGGGTGTGCGCTAGTAACATTTGCAGATGACCCAAAGTTGGGAGTTATTGCCAGTATGGAGAAGGATCAGAATATCATACGAGAACTGGAAGTAATAGAAATGAGATGAAATTTAATAATGCAAAGTGCCAGGTCATGCATTTAGGAACTAACAAGAATTTTTCCTATAAACTGGAGACTGTTTACTTGGCAGTGACAGAGGAAGAGAGAGACCTGGGTGTATTGGTTGACCACAGGATAACAATGAGCCGTCAATGTGATGCAACCGTGAAAGACTAATACCTTGCCTGATGCATCCTAGGACTGTATTTCCAGTAGAGACTGGGAAGTGTTATACCATTATACAAGGTGCTGGTGAGACCTCATCTGGAGTAGTGTGTGCAGTTCTGGTCTCCCATGTTTAAGAAAGATGAATTCAAACTGGAACTGGTGCATAGAAGGGCTACTAGCATGATCCAAGGAACAGAAAACTACCTTATGGGAGGAGACTCAAAAGAGCTTGGCTTGTTTCAACCAACCAAAGGAAGGTTGAAGGGGAGATGCTCTCTATAAATACATCAGAGGGATCAATACCAGGGAGGGAGGGAGGGGAGTTAAGCACCAATGTGGACCTCAGAACAAATGGATATAAACTGGCCATCAACAAGTTTAGGCTCAAAATTAGGTGAAGGTTTCTAACCATCAGAGGAGTGAAGTTCTGGAACAGCCTCCCAAGGGGAGCAGAAAAGCTAACTGACTTCAAGACTGAGCTTGACAAACTTATGGAGGGGATGGTCTGACAGGACTGTCTACAATGGCATGTGGCCCATTGGCAACTGCCAGTAGCAAAAATTCCCAGCTGCTGGAGACAGGACATTGAGTTACTGCAGAGAATTCTTTCCCAGGTGTCTGGCTGGTGGGTCTTGCCCACAGGCTCAGGGTCTAACTGATCACCAGATTTGGGGTTGGGAAGGACTTTTCCCCTGGGTTAGATTGGCAGAGACCCTGGGGGTTTTCACCTGCCTCTGCAGCCTGGTGCAGGGTCACTTGCAGGTTTAATGTAGTGTAAATGGTGGATTCTCTGTAACTTGAAGTCTTTAAACCATGATTTGAGGACTTCAGTAACTCAGCCAGGGGCTGCGGGTCTATTACAGGAGTGGGTATGTGAGGTTCTATGGCCTACAATGTGCAGGAGGTCAGACTAAGATCAGAAGGGACCATCGTGATCATCTAAAGTCTATGAACATCCACCTGTCAAAGGCTTGACAAATCCACTTGCCAAGAGAAAGTGGGGAAATGTTCTCTGGCAAATTGGAAGTTCACCTGTCAGTTTTGGCTGCTTTCAAGGTCCCATTCTATAACTGGAGTCCTCTGCAACCCTAAGACCCTTCCAAAGGTGTTGCTTTCTTCCTGAGCCTGCAGTCTCTGGAAGGACAGGTGTGAACTGTCTAAGGCCCAAATCTCATGTGTTCCTTCCCCAGCCCCTAGAGCACAACTGGTGTGCAGCCTGGCTGCTCTGAAGGATTCTGCTGGATCTTAGGGGGGAGGATTGTTAGGGGGCTTATTCCTTCATCATCCTCTCACTTCCTTGGTCCTTCTCGCATGAACAGAGAAACAAACAATACCCAAAGTCCAAAGGTGCAAACAATTCAATGTTTATTGGGGTGAACTTCCAGCAAGCATGATTCCAGTTTCCTTCCTCAGTGTCCCCCTTCCCAGCTCTGACACCACAGAGCCTTGCCTGTGTCCCTGTTCCCATTCTCCCCCCCCTTAGCGAAACAGGATTCCAAATCCCCCACCCCCATTCCCTGTTCCCATTTCCCCCCATTACTTCCTGATTGACTGCAGACTATATAGTAAAACTTGAGTTCTGCTTAGCTATACCTTAACCAATCATTTTACTGAAATTTAACTAACCAATCCTGACACATTGTAACATGGTTATTTAACCAATTATATCCCACCACCTTAATTGGTTTACACCCAACAAAATTAATTATACAGCAGACAGAAACAATCACAGAACCAAACAGATTATACAGACAAACAATAGGGAAGTGGAAACTACAGTGATAGAACAATACAGAAATGAGGATTTTACATCCCAGCTATTGATAAGTGAGTCCTTGCCAGACCGGATGCTATCAAACTAAGTTTCCTTTTACATCTTCTAGGCTCTTCCCTTTCTCTGGAGGTGATAGGAAAATCAGGACAGGATTTTATTCCTAACAGCCCAATAGCACCTTATTTCAATGTGACTAGTTTGGAATGCGAGGATGTGACCATACACTTCCCAGTTTATGGCTGGCCTCTACTGCTTAGCTGAAGGCCTTAGCCTAAGAACCAGGCCTCCGACTGTCACAGTAAGAGAAGGCTCTTACACAGACAGTGATTTTGATTTTCTTTTATACCACTCTAACTAGCTAAGTGATAAGAATACTAACTAGCTAAGTGATAAGAATTCTTAAAGTCTAGGCCTTTGCAGACAGGCCTGAATATCTATATCCTAACAAGGATGTGAAAACATTCTTGCTCCTCTCCCATAGCCCTGTTCCAAACACAGCGAGTAGCTGCTGCACTGCTTGTGCCACTGGATGGGGTAGGCAGGGCAGGCTCCAGGCACCAGCTTAACAAGCAGGTGCTTGGGGCGGCCAAGGGAGAGGGGCGGCACCTGCGGCAATTCGGGGGCGGCAGGTCCCTCACTTCCTCTAGGAGCGAAGGACCTGCCACTGAAGTGCCGCCGCCGATCGTAGCTTTTTTTGCTTGGGGTGGCAGAAATGCTGGAGCCGCCCCTGGGGGTAGGAGTGCTGGGCATCTGACCAGTGAATCAAATTAGCAGCAGCTCCACCAGCTCTATCACTGTTGCAACAAGGAACCCCTGAATCCCCAGTCCCAGACTTGCTGTCCAGTAAATTTGCGCTATGGTGCAGGATGCCCCATTCAACTCAAGAGGCAGATCATTCTGTCTTGGCCTCCTAGGGTTTGTTCTCCCTCCTTCTCTTCCTCCCCCAAGAGCTCTTGACACTGGCCTGACTTAGCTCCCATCCAAATTGATGGAATTTTTACCATTGAGTACAAGGGCAGCAGAGTTAGGCCAATGCAGAGAGCTCTGGAATTCCACCCTGTAATCTTGAGGGGTAAAACTTGTAATTCTGGGGGCTACAACCATTCATTCTTCTGCTCACCCAAATCCCTATGTGCCCTGTTAGCAAAGACCCTCTTCTAGATGGCAACCTACTGGATATCTTGTCAAGGGTTTGCAAAGAGTATAAAGCCTCTAGTAGCAGTAAGCTATTGCCTGCCTGAACTGTTAGAATTGGCATCGAGGAGGTGAGACACAACACTGGCTGATGGCTTTTATTAAAGTCTATCTCCTGCCAAGGCTTATTGATCATTACAAATATTTCAGGGCTAGCAAAATGTTACGTACTGGTCCTGCGTGCTCCTCCTCCGCTTCTCATGGCAGCAGCTGAACAAGGACCCAAGAGCTTTGGGATGCTCTGGCAACGTTTAACAAGACCGCTTTAATGCGTGGGTCATGAGCAGGGAACCTGCTGCCTAGTGCAGCCAATGAAGTACTAAGAAATACTCTTTAGATCAAGATAAACAAGACTTTTTTTTTCTTGCCTCCCATCAATGGCTCACTTCCCCTGGGCGTGCAGGGGATTTTAGTGTAGCGAAGAGTGCTGGGGGAAGAAAACACAAGCCAACAACTCTTTTCTACTTTAATCTCTTAAGTCAGGTCTGAGCTCTGTTGACTTGTGCCTTTCAGAATAGTCATTCAGGGTGATGATACAAACATCTTAGTTGGCGCACAGATGTCCAGGATACACGAACACTCACTAACCACAGACTTCTCCAGTTCACTCATCTCGATGTCCCTCTTAGTGTTTTCAAAACCAGAAAATCCCCAACGTAGCGAGCTAGCTTTGAGAATGAGCCCAATGTACTGCTGATCTGCCAGCAATAGTCACAGCTTGGAGGAATATGGAAAAAGCCCTTGCACTGCCAATAGCTCTTCAGGGTGGATTGGGAGGCAAAATATCTAGTCTCAAAAATAAGTTGAACTTTTTTTGGTGGTCTTAAGCCAGTCTCTAGCTATTAGGCCTAATGAGGTCGGGGGGCAGATTATCCTACATCTGCATACTGTGTGGCATTCTTCATCTCTGAAGAGTCTGGTACTGGCCACTGTCAGATGGGATACTCTACTAGACAGACCTCAGGAATTGCCATATTGGATTGGACACATGGTCAGGCATGAGTGCTAGTGGCAATTTCATCATGGCAGAGGTTTCCTGGAAGCCTTTTGCTGTCTGTAGTTGCTGAAACTCAGTATTCTGAAGCCTCTCAAAATGTGAATTGGCAGCTTTGATGGCTCAGATGTGAATGTGGAGGGAGACGTCCACTCAGAATGTTGCAGTTAGTCAGCAGCGAACTGCAGTTCATCAGCCCCAAAACACCCATGATGTGGAAGCTGTAGGAGCTTAGCTTTTCAGTCTAGCTTCCTGCAGCAGTGGGAGAAACTGAGCATCTGCACTTGGGCAATGACCCTACAACTGCTTTGAGATCCAAGAGCAAGTGTCTGCTAGAAGTGGCGGTGTCTCTTACTCCCAGTCCTTCAGCAAAACCATGCCAAGCTTTCTTCAGAGCTGTGCTACCCCGTCAAACTTGCCACCTTGGCTTCAGAAATCTTGAGACCATATGAGTGTAACTGTTTCAGAACCCTTCCTTGCCAGACTAGCCCAGTAAATACTCATACCCTTATAAGCAACAGACAGTGCTCTCCAAAGACTGAAATAGCGTTTCTCCTCCTCCTGCTTCAGTGTACGAATAATGAAAGTGCTTAAAGTAGTGATGTGTTGCAAACCTGCACAGCCTGAATGCGAGTAGCAGCCATTCTACTTGCTAGCTATGTTGAGGACGTTACCAGTTAACTTCATTGAAAAATAGGGCTCTTTTCTGAATTAAGGATTAGGAGATAGGAAGGTTGCAATGTTCGTGTCTCTCACATCTCGGCAGCTGGAGACTTGTCTGTCTGGTTCCTGTACCCTTAGAATCCTTCAAAGGAGCCTATGAGGTCTAGGTGCTAGCTTCACTGAAGTTCAAACCCTGCCTAAGTCCTTGGTAAAGACACTGGAAGCATTAGTCAGCACCGTATGAGGATTACTCACTGCAGTTTGAAGCGCAATAGACACTTGATCTAGATGGAGTGACTCCCTCCTGACTTCTAACCTCTTTGCTGAGCAAGTGGTAGCAAATCTACCTTCTCAGGAGGTGCATGGGCGTGTTCTAAACGACCAAGTCTTGGTGTCAAGATACAAGTAGTGCCTCAATATGAGCCCCCTTAGCCTCTGTTTAGAACATTGTCAGGGGCTGTTCTTGGGCACCCTGGCCCTCTGCCCCAGGCAGGAGGAGGATCCAGGGCTCCCCACAGCAGGCTGCCTGGGAGGTTCTTACCATGGCCTGGCTTCCAGCCTGTCCAGGGGATGGGGCTTTTGGGGGGTGGGGGTGAAGAGTGAGGGGCAAAGGCCCACCTCAGCCCCCCCCATTGGGAAGAAGCAGGTGCCACCCCTGAACCTCAGACAGGTATGAAGCAGTGCCACAGGGAATCCAGATCAAATGCTGTCCTGGACTGATTCTGACCAGGACTTGAATTTCAGGATTGTCCCACCCAATTGGAACAGGTGGTCACCCTACCCATCTTGTACAAAAAGGTAGACTCATAGACTTTAAGGTCAGAAGGGACCATTATGATCATCTAGTCTGACCTCCCGCATGATGCAGGCCACAAAAGCTGACCCACCCACTCCTGGAATAATTCTCTCCCTTGACTCAGCTGTTGAAGTCCCCAAATCTTGATTTAAAGACTTCAAGTCGCAGAGAATCCTCCAGCAAGCGACCCCTGCCCCATGCTGCGGAGGAAGGCGAAAAACCTCCAGGGCCTCTGCCAATCTACCCTGGAGGAAAATTCCTTCCCGACCCCAAATATGGCGATCAGCAGAACCCTGAGCATGCGGTACTATAATAGTATGTCTTGTAAGGTATCCTTTGAAAACTCATTTGCTGGTCAGTATCATACTGATACATAAAAATGTGTGGCAATATTGTGAAGTCATAAAATATGCCTGTGATAACACATGTTCCAAACCTCACAACCCTGCCCCAACTGAGGTTGGGACACTGCTTTGTCCTAAACAAAGCAACGTGTGCTCTGCTTAATTTGCATTTTAAGCAGTAAACAGAGTACTCAAACATGGAGGGAAACAAAGCTCAAACAGAGTAAGCCAGTAGGGAACATCCTTCCACATAGACTTTGTCTCCTACTTCCCAGCTGGAAATGTTTTTCTAGAGTGGGACTGAAACTATTAAAAAGGAGAGACAAACACTCTAAGGCACCATCTCTCTTCTCCCTGCCCATCACATTCACTGCACCTGAAGTGACAAAGAAAGAAAGCCTTGAACTCTGGGGCAGGGGTCCTGACCAACAGGGTTTCTTCAGTAAGACTGCTGAAAGCATGTGGTGAGAAACTTTGCTTGACTCTGATCTAGTTTGTTAGTTAGGTATTAGTAAACTACTTGTCTTTGTATTTCTTGTAACAGTTTCTGACTTTTTGTGCATCATTACTTGTACTCAATGTTTGTAGATGATCTTTTTTTGTTTTATTGTTTTATCTAATCCAGTGTGTTTAAATTGAAGTGTCTGGGTAACAAGTTATGTACCCATTATTCACTCAAAGGAATAATGAACTTAAAACACTTTGTACTGTCAAAGGGGGCTGGGCAATACTGGGCATATGTGACTGGGGGTATGCTGGGGTCACCCCGCAGTATAACAAAGGCTTGTGAGAAGCAGGGTGTAACTGGCAGGTTGCGGTTACAGATGCTCAGGGTGTGGCTTGCATGCTGGAAGGCTACTTGTGAGCAGTCCAGATGGGAGCTACTTCAGCAAGGCATTGTAAGGTACTCAAGGTTACAGGGCAGGGGTGACACCAGGGTACAATCCAGATTAGTGAGCAGGTATGTCACATGTACCCAACTCCCTTTTTAAGAAGGAGAGGTGCTTATAGCCTCAACTTGCCCATACTGCTCCCTTCCCTGTTGAAGAGCTGCTCCAAAGAGTGACAGGACACATCACATGAGCTGCTGACTCTTTTTGTCACATTTCTAGTCCTATGAAATTGTAAATCTATCTACTCTGCAGAATTCAGCACGTCTGGGACTTCAGCCCTCGGAAGAATTTCTTCAAATACATGGTGAATCATTGTTAAGCAAATCTAGCCAGCTGAGCTTCTGCCGGGGTGAAGAAACCCAGAAGCAAATGTGCACATACTCTATTGCAATATAGTTCTGAGTTCTAACATAATCAAATATAAAAGGCGAACCAGAAATAGCCCTCTAATGTCTAATTTAAGAATAGCAGCTCAAGCCCTTTCTTTAATAAAGAAATTAAACAGGACCGAGGTCCTAAAATATTCAATACAAAGAGCATGTCACAAAAAAAACTTTACTTTGCTGAACAATGTAGCTCCCATTCAGCTACTGAAGACCAAATTCCACTCTCCTTGTAAAGTCCTTAGGAGCAAAGCCTCTTGAAATGCAAATCCTGTCTTCTCAAAGAGGGGACAGTTATTGCCCAAAGAATAACTGGATTCATAAATTACTTGCTTAGTTACTAAAACACTTGTGCTTGGACTAAACTCTCATGACCTATTCAGTCCACCTCGCAGAACGGGTCAATTTTCTATGTGGCAAATGTTTGCAGGCTACAAACGGTATTAAGAGTATGGAGAACTAGATTGTCACTTACCAGAACTAGAAACCCAACCCTCTTCTGCTCTATTGCTGAGCGGAATCCTTTCTAATTACAAAGTGAACCATAACATATATTGTAAGCATGTTAGAATAACTTTCCACACTCTTCCTTTTGTAGGTTATATTCAAAGTCAAATGTGCAGCAGAATTCAATAAGTACAAGTAAGTGACTCCTCTTCTTGCCTACCCCAAACATGCCCTCATTGGGTGTATTAACGGTACAGCGTATCTGAAATCTACCAAATGCTACATTCGAACTTCATAGCAATAGCTTTGTTTGTTTTTTGTCTCTTACCCAGATGTTGTTGTTTAACAAAGATTAATTCAGTTACCTCAGAGCACAGTGGGGAAAGCAAAGTCCTGAAGAAGTTGTGGGCTAGTCACTGGGCAACCTGATCATCAGATTTGGGTGCCTACGTGGGTCTGGAGGTGAAGAACTCAATTGTACCCATAAGGGAGATGCTATAGCTCCTGGTTTGCCTCACACTCACACACTCTCTTACTTGCAGGGAGGCTGTCGTTGGTGCTAAGGGTATATCTACACAGCAATTGGGGCGGGGGGGGTGTCTAGCCAGTGCCAGCCGGCTCAGCCCCACAACCTGAACCCTGCGAGCTTGCTTCATTGCTGTGTGGACTTCCAGGCTCAGGATGGAGCCCAAGCTCTGGGACCCTCCCACCTCACAGAATCCGAGAGCTTGGGCTCCAGATGGAGCCCCAACATCTACACAGCAATGAAACAGCCCCATGGGCCAGCTGCTGGTGTCTTAGCTGCTGTGTAGACACAGCCTAAGGGTCTAGAATGAGCACTGCTATTGCCGCTGAGCGTTAGACAGCTCGTGTTTCTGTAACTCATGGGAGGCTATTGGTGCTCTAGCACATTAGAGTCACACCTGATGAGGCTGAGAACCATCGTAGAACACTTCTGGGATTCACCCCATCCTATCTAGCCATAAGCCAGTGAAGGAGTCTTACTTCTGTGGGCCTTTGTGATCCCTAGCTTATGAACCCATGCTGTGGGCATCACAACACGCCAGCCACTCCTGTTGCTCAAGCCTGTGTTAAGTCATTCTAATAGTACATCCTTCTGTATGGAAGAAGGGACTTCAGACCGTGTCCATTAGACCAAGAATTAACGGACCTGTGTCAGGAGACAAACTCTCAATGGGAAGTGTGTAGATAGATTGTAGTGTGTTTGCAGCCACTTATTTTCACCAAGGCTGGTGGTTGTTGGGCTGACTCTCAACTTACATTTAATCTAAGGGCTTGTCTACACTACCGCGGTAGTTCGACGGCTGGCAATCGAACTTCCGGGTTCGATTTATCGCGTCTGGTGTGGACGCGATAATTCGAACCAGGAAGTGCTCGCCGTCGACTGCGGTACTCCACGTCAGCGAGAGGAGTACCGCGGAGTCGACGGGGGAGCCTGCCTGCCGTGTGTGGACCGCGTCTGAACCGCGGTAAATTCGAACTAAGGTATGTCGACTTCAGCTACGTTATTCACGTAGCTGAAGTTGCGTACCTTAGATCGAATTGGGGTGTTAGTGTAGACCAGGCCTAAG